>NW_019268636.1:117816-127648 GCF_002738365.1 Cucurbita moschata
GAAAAAAAAAAAAAAAAAAAAAAAAAAAAAAAAAAAAAGAAGGCCACTGACAGAACATTGGGTTTGATGTAAAAAAAGGCCAAAACTGGAGGTAAATTTACTAGTACGCTTCCCAATTGCTGGAAAAAAAGATGGTGTTAACCCTCCCATATAGTGCCCCAACCAAGAAAAGTGCGTACTCTTCTTCAAAACTTTCAACTTCTAGAGCTTAGCCAAATAAAAGAGATATCCATCAAAAAGAGGACCAGATGAGGAAAAAATATATATTCTTCGAAATAGAAGACACTTTTCAATGGAAAGATCTATAATAGTATGCATTCCCTATTCCTCCAATGAAGAATTACAAAAACCCTCTATGGTTTGAATTTAATAAGGGGTGCGTAATTATAAAAAAACTAGAAAGGAACATCAAGCAAAGTGTCATGGTCATGCTTGTCCAGGACGTGTTGTATGTGACCACCTGTCTGTGTCACGCCAAACCCTTTACCCTTTACTTGCTTTCATGTTATATTACTTTCTTATTGCATTTTTGTTGTATGACCATTCAACAAAATCGTGTCTACTCTTGCCGGACATGAATCACCTCAAAATGTTTTAAAGGGGACCAAGTAGTCATCAGACCTCCCCTGTTCAAGTATTGTAATCGCTCTTGCCTACGTGTTTTCTATGGAATTGACTTTCACAATGTTTATTTTCAACTTGTTTTCAACGACTTTCCTCATTCATGTTTTCTAAACATTTTCTCTCAAAATGTAGCTCGAGGATCAACCATATGTCTGGATTGTCCACGAATTACGATTTTTACATAGCTGACTTGTTTGCTGGATTAGAACAAGTGTTGCACAATCGTTGTCTCACTGCCAAAAAGAGTGCGATTGTGATAAGTGGTATCAGAGTTGCGTTAGCTCCTAGTCTCGTTAAAGACCGAAACGATGTCGGCAACAAAATAGGTGGCTAAGTCGCAAGGTGAGCAACTCACTGAGATTCAACATGAAATGTTGTTCTTTAAAGAAGTCCCCAACACATTTCGCTTCCTAGAAGAACGAGCGGCCGAACTAAATGAAATTTTGGTGGAATCGATGTTGTGAGCACTTGTTTGGTTGGGTTGTGCCAATCAAGGAATTCATATTTAGGGTTGACTCCTTAGAAGAAAGAGCTACATGACTGAGTAGCTTAGAATGCGGAGGTAAGAGCTCTGTCGCACGCATAGAAGAATGTGTCAAAGAGGTAGATAGTTCACAAAAGATAATGCGGAAGCTTTTCAATGAGTTGACTGAAGATTTCAAGGCAACAATAGACGCCATCAAGACAGAGAAGGGCAAAATGAATATCGAGTAAACTTGACCATGAGGGCCGTAGAGAATCAAACCCTAGGTCAAGCTCAGGTTGGGCTTAACAAGCTAAACACCCCAAGGCTTTCGAAGGGAACCAAGATGCCAAAGAACTCAAAAATTATATCTTCGACGTTGAGCAATATTTCAAAGCCACGAGAACCTGTTTGGAAGAACTTAAAGTCACCGTGGCCACGATGCACCTAACGGATGATGCAAAACTATGGTGGCATTCAAAGGTGAACAACATCCAAAATGGATCATGTGCCATTAACTCAGGGGAAGATCTTAAGAAGGAGTTGAGGACTCAGTTCTTCCCTGAGAACGTAAAATTCATTGCAAGTCAGAAGTTGCAGTAATTAAGGCGCACCGAAGGAATAAGAGACTATGTCAAACAATTTTTCGTGTTGATGTTGAACATCAAGGGCATGTCAGAGAAGGACAAGGTATTCTACTTTGTCGAAGTCGAAGGATTTCAACCATGGGTAAGAACAAAATTAACGAACAGAAAGTTCAAGATCTTGTCGCTGCATTTGGCCCCGTGGAGAGACTCCTAGATTTTGGTGGGGAAGCGAATTTTCAAAAGAAACAAACTTCATCCCAAAACGCCTAGGGCTCACCTTACAAGCCCATAGGTCAGAGGAATGAGGGCACCAATAGACCGAATGGAGGGGATGATAGACCAAGTGGGGGAACAGATAAACCGCTTCAGAACCTAAATGTTGGCCCCTCTCGAGGATCCTACCCCCAAAGGAACAATCAGACGATGCCCTTAAAGTGTCTTCTATGCAAAAGCCACCCCCAGACTTTTCCATTGTTCCTACGAGCAGCCCTCATTGCACTTCAAGTCTCGGTACAAGGAGGGAATGACCTTGAAGCAGAACCAGCAATTGATAAAGAAGAATAACACAATGCCCCCAGAATGGGAGCGCTAAAATTTTAATCGGTCATACAAAAGAAAGTGGATCCAAAAGAAGTAGTCGAGAAAGGACTAATGTTTGTCGATATTATGATCAATTCTCAACCGAGTAAGAACACCTTGGTAGATTCAGGTGCGACCCATACCTTCATCTTAGACCATAACTTCATCTTAGACCAAGAAGCCTGCAGGTTGAGAATAAAGATAGAGAAGTACTCAGGAAAAATGAAAGTTGTCAATTCAGAGGCCCTACCTATTGTTGGAGTCTCGAAGAGAGCCTTCTTAGTAAGTAAGAACCATCGACCCAACAACACTCATTCCATTAAAGACTTCATTGTTGCTTTTTCCAACCATATACCCCAAATGAGAGTAATTGCATTCGGCCCTAAGACTTTTGCCTTTCCTCCAAAATTATATATCCACCTACCTACTGATCCATATCGTTTCTTACCAACTTATCATAAATCCAAATGCAGACCAATTCTAACATTAATGATGCCTTACATTTCCTGTTATGTGCACGATGGAAGAATAGACGAGCTTAGTCTTCTTTAGCCTCTTTAGAGAATTAATCCAATTTGGGTTTAAGGAAAATCTTGGGACATCTTGATTGAATCTCTGTTGACTATGTTAATCCTTTCGTGATAGAGGGTCGAGGTCCAAGTAAAAACTTACGTTTTCCTAATTCTTCCTTTTCCAAAAATTACTTTGTAATGTCACCTTTCAAGGACTCTTATTCCCATCAGAATATTGAATAATGATGTAACTGAAAACTTAAATGATGGATGTAGATTCCAAATTTGATCATATCTGTAGTTTGGTTCCTGTTCTGTTGTTCATTTAATAATACTGTCAACTCTTAAATCAAACCATCTAATAGAGATTATAACTAACCAAGTCAGGTCACCTTCCTGCAGCCCTTCCCATAAAAATCCCCTCATCAGATTCAAGAGCCCTTTATCCACAAAGGCCCAAAAAAAACTAAAAATGGACAAGGATTTGAGGTGGGTGCCAATCAATGCCGACTAGATAGCTGATAACCTGGCTTCATATGTTGATGATAGCAATCGTTTACGATTTTCTCCTTCAGGGCTGAAAAGAAAGTCTCTCCGTTTAGCTTCAATGTCCTCCTTCAGCCTAAAGTTCATCCCTCCCTTTTGAACATCTGATCTCCGTCCTAAAGCTAGGAGGTTGGAATCCACCATGGTTTTAGTTTTCGTTTGAGGGATTTGGAAGGATAAGAAGATCTTTGGCATGCAAGATAAAAAGTGTAAAGTAGGGTTGGCTCTCATTTACGTGCCTAGTTGGATCCTCTTGGTAATTGTTTTTGCATCAACCCTTTCTTTTTTATCATATAGAGTAGTTTCATATTTTTCTTTTCGGTCTTAGTACTTTCGACTTTTTCTCATTTCGATATTGTTGTTAGACTAAATTATCTTGTGACTTTTCGTACATGTACCTTCTATAATACAAAAAGCTAATTAAATCTCGTGTAATAATACAGATAAAGTAGGAAGATCAACTAGTTCTTTAATGAGATTATGTAAATATCTCTTTAACACAAGGCTACACAAGGCTACGATTTACACAAATATTTCTTAAATCAAGGTCATTCCTTCTTCAACAAGTAAAATTTCTTAAAGCATATAGTTCTAAATAGTCGTTTTGAAAGTACAAAGGTTAAAACAAACAAAAGTTAAGAGTACAGAGACTAATAGTATTTTAATCTTCTTTTTATATTAAAAATAAACATTAACTCCGACCTGAAATACAAAAGAGAATTTTCTTCCTACTGATCAAGCAATGAATCAGCGAGGATTAGTGAAGAAAAAAAAATCTCCCTAAAACAAATAAAATGACTAAGAAATATGGAACTACATCACCTAAAGTGACCAATTTGATAACCATTCCGGCTTTTAAAATTAAATCCATAAATGTTCCATCCCTACCCATTAGTTTTTTATATTTTGTTATCTATTTCTAAAAATGGTTTCAAAATTCAAGTCAAGTTTTAGAATCTAAAAAAAGCTAGATTTTAAAAAATAAAGTTGACAAAATAAACAAATGTAGTAAAAATTATAGTAAATAAATTAAGAAGGAACAAGCCTAATTTTCAAAAACAATTAGTTTGCTATTAATAGAAGGGAACACTGTAGTAGTTTAGTTTAGTCTTGAGTGTTCATCATTCTCCTACCACCAGTTTGAGTTGGTAAACAGAATGGTGCTAAAATAAGAAATTGTTTAGACAACTATAAGCTATTTCCCTTTTTTTTTTCTTTTTTTTTATGCACAAAAAATATCATAATGATCTAAGAAACATTCGAGATATGATTCTGAAAGCAAAAGAAAACACAAAATTTGATTAAAAGCAGCTTTAAGAAAAGGAGTGGGGAACATAACGTAAAAGGAAGAGGAAAAGGTGGTCTGAAATTTGCCCCACCCTAAAAGGAACCCCAAAACACGTGCAGATGGAATAAAATAAACCCACCTAAGTTCCATCACTGCCGAATCAACCAGAAACGCTGAAATATAAAAGGTAACAAACAAACATAGAGAGACAATTGGAAAGAATGAGTAAGGACCTGTGTCGGGATTGTAGATGGAAATGAGGTTCTCACGGAACACCAGGTCAGACAAGAAGATTCGGACCCATACGCGGGTCTGTAAGCCGAAGAATTTCTTGTTCTTGGCGTGAATGATGGAGCCGCCAATGCCGGAGACGAGCAGAACCGGGTCGCGATCGGGTTCGGGTTCGGGTTCGGAATCGGGCATCCGGGATCCGAAACATGGAAGAAAGAATCCTCCTCCTCCTCCTCCTCCTCGTCCAACCATGGGTGTTCCAGAAGTGAAGTGAGGTCTGAGATGGAGACGGGTGGAAGAAAGAGGTAGAAAGTGGGAGAAGACAACGAGTGTAGATGATGAAGGAGGTCGCGGTGTTTTTTATGTTTTTTCTTCGTTGGGAGATCGGATAAGATAGGGACTGGGGGTTCATCGGAACGTATTTACGCATTTTCACCGTTATATTGGTTTCATTGTCGCGTCCATCAATGGGTACCACGTGTGTCACGTGAGAACTTTAATTTGTATTTTAACGCCAGATATACCCAATTGTAATATTAACATTATTTGAGCCATACTCAATTGTAAGACGTTGGCAATGACCTAAGTTTATGTCGAGATTGAGAAGGCAACAAACATTAAACAAACAGATCAAAAAGTGCTCTTTGAATTCCTTGTTTCGATCCCACAAAATTCAATTTTCTATAGACTCAGTCTTCAACAAATATAATTATTGTATATACTTATTAAGAAGGTTGGTTATGTATATATTAATTAGATAAATAAATTGGTGTGTGACTAATGTATCTATGTCATTGCTATACTCCATTATATAAAGTAGATCAAATAAATGCACTTAATTCCTCACAAACCAAATACATTTTGCTGTAAAACTAATACATGGTAGATCCGAAAACTCTCATTCTGCCTTCAATGCATTCACCATATACACTTATATATGGTAAAAAAATGTCAAAATTCAATCAAAGCTCAATACAAAAAGATTAATCTCCATATATAATATTTTAAATAATTTCTCACAAGAACAAAAATGATGAATGTATGAACATTCAAAAACGGGCCTTGCGTTTACGAGCCGTGTATTTGGAATCAGGCGGCACAGCATTCCCTTTTCTTCTCATCTGTTCCTTCTTCTTCAGTACCCACTCTCTTCCTTTGCCTCTCTTTCTGATTTTCTGCCTTTTCCTCGGTGCTGCCATACGAACCTACCATCCCAACAATGAATTTATAACAACAAATGCCTTCAAAGATTTAACTATTATGCCCATAACCTAAGCAATGATTCCGTAAAGAAAGTGCAAATAGGCAGCATGAAAGCATACGGTTTGATTTTCTTCATCTTCGCCACTGTCATCATCGGAACAGCTCTCGTAATCTCCATCTTTTCCCTTCGGAACAGTCGAAGTAATGGATGGCGGACCGCAAGTAAGCACCAGGTACTCTTTTCTACTCCTTGCACTGTGAATTCATATCATGCTTCAGAGTTAGCGATCCATCCAGATTCCCATAAGATTACTCATAAACTAACGAATATATATAGCAATAATCAACTCAATCAAGCAAAAAATGCAACATCATCTGAGATTCCACTTTGTTCTTTTTGCTTCATCTATCAATGCTTTTGCTTTGAGAATAAAAATAGCATAAACGGCATTCATACAATTTCATTAGGGACCATAAAATCAAAGGAACAAGAAAACTTGAGATCAGCAAAAGGAAATGTAGAAAAGATTTGAATGTTTATTTTTTTTTTTAAAAAATGTAGCATATACCTGTGTGGGTAATCAACGACTACACCACCAGCAAATCCTGAGCGCATAGCAAAACCTAGAATCAATTCACGTTGGTGCACGTTTTCAGGATAAACTTGCAACACTGCTCGTGCGCCCCTTGCTAAGCATTTGTATAGTGATTCAAAGAACGCCCTAGAATGATTTGAGCAGGAAAAAAAAATAATTTAACGAGATAAGAAATATAAAGAAAGAACAAGATCAGTAAATGCCAGTTTCATTTGTGAATCAAATTCATCTGTCAATATTTCAAGCAGGCATGCAGGTTATTCTTAAAAGACGGGGAGAAATTTGTAAGACATACTTCAATCTTAGTCGCGGATTATGAGAGGACTTGTCAGCGTTGCATAACCACTGTACAATTATACCAAATAAAATAAATAAATAAAAGGTAGAAGATCAATTAGTAAGATAAATCAGGGAGAACCTCTGCAGAAGCCTTAAGACATGCTCGTTAAATAATCAAATTACTTTAATAAATACCTAGTTAATAATTTAAGAAATGCACTTAAAAATCCCAATGCTAATAAATTGGTCAAGCAAAAATGAAAGTAAGAACCAGAAAGAGTGAGGCAAGATCTTGCTAACATTGCAATTTAAAACATTTGGATAAAGTTTAAACTTAACCCACAACAAATGTAGGATGAAAATGATCTCTCAATTCATCTCAATACCCACAAAACAAAAGCAAAGTAGTAAACCTGAACGGCAGAGATGCTAATAGCCCCATCAATAACTCCCGGACGTATTCCTAAGCCCTGCATCAGAATAAAAGAACACGTGATGCAGGAATCTTATTAAAATAAAATAAACCTTCCTCTCATATTGTAACTAGATTTTGAATGCCACTAGAGAAGATCTATATTCTTTTAACTAAATTTGTCCACTAATAATAAACTAGGATGCCTTTTAAAAAGAAAAAAGGACAGAAAATATGAAAACTCGTTAGATTACATTCTCACAAATGAAGTACCTGACCCATGTCACCAAGTAAAAGGTCACCATCGGTCTCCCGCTCCAATGCGACATCTGAATTATTTTTAAAAAGAGCATTCTTAAGAAGGCAAAAGAAGGAAGTTCCTAGAAGTAACCATATATCTGACCATATATTCAGATTAATGTCAATCATTCACGTACTAAGCATTGATTGAGAGATATCCAAACCAATCCATTGGTGACCATGCTCAGTCAATGTTTCCCCACTAAGACCCGATCCACAGCCTGAAGTAATCGAAGAGCATATATGTTCAGTGTAATCTTTTCAAAGGCATACAAGAACTCGAAACTACAAACAAATATGGAGGCATGGAATCTGAACGCAAATTGAAAAGCATGGTATTGTCCAATTATCTTTTATCAAGCATGAGAACTTGCTGTAGTCTATCAACAAATCAAGTAATTCCATCCATTTCTAAAGTTACATAAAGAAATACAAAAAAAGCAAGAAAGTGAAATAGTTTGTGGCACTATTCATGCCCATCCCATTATCCACGATTTACTATTTCAGAAACCCATAAGAGATAGGCACTTGAAGCTTTCGATTTCAACTTTTGAAGACTAATCGTATGCATGGAGAAAGACAATTACCAATATCAAGAAGCAACCTGGGCACTCCATCATCAGGCAAGGCAAGAAGCTCCAACGCTCTATCTGTGATTTTTGCCTTCATTATACACCAAAAAAACAAATAAACAAACTCATATAGCATGGAGAAAACACTTCTAATTTTCTAGAAGACCCAGCACCCTACTTCTGAAAGTCCAAAACAAAGTCAGTAGTCTCAATTAAATTTACCAGTTACAAACACTTTTCAATATCTGGACTTTTCTTTTAGAGCTAGATACATGTTACCGCCAGTTCCTAAGATCAAAATTGAGACTAGAAAACACATTATTTAAAGATCATTGGTAGGCCTACCTGAATTTCAATGATACGAGAGGATGAAGTATATTTCCGAGCCTCAGCATCGTTGTAGAATATTTCTGGAGGAGCTTGCAGTTCTGGTCTTGACGTCATATCCAAGCAGGAAGAGAACCTACGCAATAGGGAAAGAATTCCAAATCCTTACAAACCCTAAAATCTACACTAGAAACTAACTCCGTTTCATCTTCCCAATGCACAGACCAAGATATTTCAATAGAGGATAAAAGATATACAGATTAGCTCAATTGACAAATGTATTCAATAAATCAAAAGCTAGACGCACGCTGCAGTTCGAGAAGTCCCAATTTGCCGCAATCGTTGCTATTTTGCTCGTTATTAAAAAAAAAATGTGTGTGTCGAAACAACTCTAACATACCTTTCTACAAGATCGGAAGAATAACAGTACCAACGAGGTGCGAATCGAAAAACAAATGTGGGGAAGAGAAACTCTGCGTATTACCGGTGAAGGACGGCGCCGCGCACGAGGTAGAGTACCAACGAAAAACAGTGCGAATGTGGGGAAGAGAAACGGCTGTGCACGGTGGAGGAGTAAGCAGAAGATGAAAGGGTTTAGGGTTTTCAATTTATTGTATTTTTTTTATCTTTTAAATAAATTCATCTTTTCAAAATTTTATTATTTGTATTTAAACTAAAATTGTAAAAAATAAAAAATAAAAAATAAATTACTAAAGTTTAAAATTTTAATAAAATTCTTTCTTTTTTTTTTTCTTAAAATGGTAGTTCTTAGACCTAGTATTATAATTAATTTTTAGATGATAACAAAGAAAAGAAAAGTTAAAATGAAAATTTTAAAGTGTAACTATGCAAAAATATCTATTCTCTCGATATCATTAGTCAGACACAAAAAAAAATTAATAGGTCATCTCTCTCTTTAACGGTTACACTGCAAGGTCTATTTGATCCGACTCTTATTGAGAAATAATATTGCTAGGATGGTTATGAATGTTCCTACCATAGCCGTGACTGATTTAGGAGGTCGGTGAAGTATGTGAGAGTTGGGACTGACTTAGAAGGTTGGTGAAGTATGCGAATTGTTGGAATAGCTTCATATCAAGTTTTAGTACATACATACTCTGCCGGATAGATTCATATCAACTTCGAATCTATTTTCAACTTCACTCAACCTCCCACTTTATTCGGTTATTAATTATGAAATTAAGAAGAAAATTAAAAAAAAAAAAAACATGAATAGCTATTTTTTATTTTTTTTTACAAATATTTTTAAACGCTCTTTTTAAATTTTTTTTTTTTTTTTTTAATTCAAGAGT
>NW_019268636.1:128847-193461 GCF_002738365.1 Cucurbita moschata
TTTTTTTTTTTTTTTTTAATTCAAGAGTTATTTTACCATCAAACTTTTAACCTAATTTTAAACGTTAACTAAATTTAAAAAAAAAAATAAAACAATAATAATTAAATTTTAACCAAACAAAAAGTTTATGAATTATATTAAGAAGCTAACCTAATAATCGATATTAAAGGATATGTCAGAACAGTACTAGTTGGACTCAAAAACATAGTATTTCGTACTATTTTAAAATACATTATTTATAATATAAATATATTAACCCACAGATAAAACTAATTTTACGAATAAATTTAAGAAAATAATTTAGATACTTGAAAAGTTGATAAATTTTAGGAATAGATTATAAATATCCTCCACCTTCGTTCATTATCGCAATAAATCCCCAGCAATAGAACAAATAAACTTGATTCTCGAAACTCCAACAATTTTGTCATTCTCAAGCAATAGAAAGGAGTAGTATTTTATAAATTTTTTTGTGGTCGAAACTCCAACCATTTTGCCATTATCTCCTACCTGTCTTTGCTTATTAGGGAAGACTTGCTTTGTTATCAATGCCAAATAAAAAAAATTGAAAGATTAACTAAGAACTTAAAAATAATAGAATTGGATAAACGACTAAATTTAGTTCATATAGAATTTAAAATAAATGTTGTAATTACACTCGAAAAGACGATAGGAAGAAATAAAAATAATATATGGTGATTTTGAAAACAAGTTAAAGTTTCAAGGGAAGACAAGAATCGTATTAATCAGAAAGTATACGCTACTACACACAAAATCAATATAAATTTAAGTTTCCTTCCACGGAACATCCAACCAAGCAGATTGAATGAATGGTGTAGACGAAAAAAATGCCTTGTCCCATGAAAGTTGTTGCTTTGTGCCTTTCAAAATCTTTTATATCAAGCTTTTGTGGCAACTAGGTGTAGACGATATCTAAAGGACTGTGGAGACAATATTGTCTTAGTAATTCAACAATGAACAAACTTGGAGCCAAGACAAGTCCAAAGTATAAGGAACAATGCCAATCCAAGACGCTTGGAGCTCAAAGGCATGACACATGGGATTTCTAAACATGCTTGAACCGGTGAGTAAGCATACATCTCATTTCATGAACGAACAATGATCTTTAACCTATTTGAATCCCAATTGACTGGTTCTCATAAATCTTGGCTCTAGTCTTATGACTCACTATGGGACTTATTGAGGGGATTTCAAGGAATTGAAGGCTAAGAAAGCTAGAGGGCTCGAGCCCTTCGAACATGTCTAAACATGTAAGTAATCGTTTGGATATTTCTTGAACAAATACTTATAGGAAATCAACTAGAACTTCAAAAAAATGACTGTGAGCATGTTATATGACCATTGTAAGTAATGAATGATCGACTTAAACTCAGTAAAACGAAAAATTCAAACGGCTTATCTTGTAAGCAAATGCACTAAGATGACTATGCATGACGATGATTTGCTGCCCGTTAGTGTCCTTAGAAACATGATAGGAGATTGGAAAACTTGATTTGTCCTGGCGTATGATTGTGTTGATGTAATAGCCCAAAAAGAAAACAATAAAAATAAATAAACAAGAAAAAATAATTAAAATATATATATATACATCAAAATAATAATAATAATAATACATAAATAAATAACTAAAAAGAGTACTTGAAAATAAAAATAAAAATAAAATTTACACATCTCTCCCCACTAACCTCTCATCTCAACCGCATCCTCTTTCTTCAACCTCACAATATCACAGTTGGTCAAAATAAAAATAAACAAAAAAATGTTAAAATGACGTTTCAACAAAAGTAGATATGATGAAGATTTACGTAGATAGATTTTGGTTTGTTATTACTGTAAAATTCTATCTCATATTTCCTTTTTCCTATCGTTATAAATTAATTTAGGATCAAATCTTCTTTCATATTTTACCAAATCCTGTAGTAATCAGATCCATGTTCAATTAATTAGATTTTTTTTTGTTAGCATTTGAAGTTAGAGGAAATAAGTTAGAATCAATAAAATTTTAGTTGTCGGATCTATAAATGTGTACGAGCCAAACAATAGATTAAAATTGGCCAATAATATGTGTTTACTAATGAAAATAAATATAGGGTTAGAAATCTTGTTTACATAATTGAAAACAATTTATGGAATGAAAATAATTACAAAGAGAGAGAATGGAGATTGAGGAAAGATTTGTAGAACAAAATTAAGAGGCAACCTATAAAAAAAGATTAAGAATTAAAAACCACAAATTAAATATAGAGAAAGGTAAATATAGAGAGTAATAAAGCCAGGATAACTTAAAGAGTTGTATTACTTTTTATACAACCGTAACCATGAAAAAATAAGACTTTTAATAAAAATATAATTATAGACATATAACATTTCAAGACTTTTAACAATGGACCTATGTATATTAGATAAATAATCTTGTAGATTTCAAACTTGAAACGGATTTCATGGACTCACATAGGTTGATTCGGATTTCAAAAGACGGAATCAAACTTTCATTAACGATATATTTGTGACAACGACTTAAGCTAGCCAGGTAAGTAACCTTACTATCGACATGGTTATATTTGATGTTGACACGTGTCCTATGATTCTGCACGTGTCATATATATTGATATGTGTGAATTGTTTGTGGATCGATATGCTTCTTGTATATTATGTATATGTTATAATATGTGAATTGTATGATAATAATTACGGTATGATGTGTTCAAGGGTATGTTTGAGATAGGATACGAGAAGGATGCACAAAACGAAATGTTACGATAGGAGTAAAATACGTTTATGAAACGTTAATGTTAGGTTACGTACCGAAGTGATATGGATAAGAGAGATTGATGGAAGAATACAGTTAGGTTATGGGTAGAAAGGGATAGGTTTGTGATAGATTGATAGAACGATAGCGTTAGGTTACGTTCTTGTGATGATATGACTAAGGTACGTTCACGTAATGATATGTCTGTGATAGGTATAAGAATGTTAAGGCTATGATAAGTTAGAAAACAATATGACTACGAAGTGTTTACGTTATGACTTGTTTATGATATAATATATTGTGATGCAATATGTCATGGTATGATGTGTATATGATGAAATATTATGTTAAAAGCATAGAACGTTATGTTAAGTCTCCTAAATTGTGTGTATACAGCATGATATGAATGACATGAAATTACGATAAATGACATGAAATATAACCCCATTAGAATTATGGATGATTTGAGAACTGAAGAATGAGAAACGATATGATATGAATGATGAACGATATCTGAAACGATATGAAAAATGATATGATATGTATATAATGATAGGGTTGTATTAAAGGGTAATGAAAATGGAAAAGTTTTGGGACCTCATGCATTATGTGTGCTCATGCATTTGGGGGATACCCTTATCCCATCACAAGGGTATGGACGCGTACATCCAATGGCAGAACAACGATCGTTATGCTTTGCATAGCGCTGCCATGACGGTTACTAGTTCTAGCAGGTGTCCGGCCTAAGGAACTCCCAGAGTATGCCCACCGGATAAGGAAAGTGGCCCAGCGGTGTGCGAACTAGCTGATGAGCCCATACTCGCACGTATGAGCTGTGTGTAGAGTATATGGTACACGTCCAAAATTACCCATTAGGACAGCACTGTAGGAAAAACAGAATGAAAGATAGGTCTCATCATCTCATTGCATGTGATTATTGCATTTAACCCAATAATGGGGTCAGTTACTGAGTATTTCTTTAAATACTAAGTCATGTGCTACTACATTTTTCAGGTTAAGGCAAGGCATTCCTGTACGGCTGACGACGGCATCGCAACTCGAGACCATGACACATGCATAGGATAGTGGTATTTATATTCTTAGACTTAGGCTAGAATAAGATGTTTTTAACTTAAACACTTATTTATTTTATTTAGTATTTTGTTGTGTCGTTTTTAAGATGTTTTCGAAACATGTAACACCATGGTTGTGTTTTAAGTTAAAGGTTATGTTTTATGGAATTTAAATGAAGTCTTCAGCATTTAATGTTTATGGTACGTATACAGTAGCGACTTTAAATTAAGTAGAAAATTTCGTGTCGTTACAGTTGATGATATGTAACCTAGAGTTTTATGTACCACTTGTCATGAGATTTAATTTTCGTTTTATCTTTCTTTGGTCCTTGAACCACAAAAAGGATATTTTGTGATGCATTGGTTTGACTATTACGATGCAGGGACGGTTAGGGTGCAACCCTTAATTGTGAACTTACTTCGACCGTAAAACTCTGCTTGGTATATATTAATGTGACAATCTACTTAGAAATTGTTGCACGATAGAGGGTAATGCTAATGCTGAGAGAGCTCTGGTTGTGTCTGATAGAGAGTCTGCCTAGAATGACCTAGGAATAGGGAGCTTGTTAGGTGTCATTAGGGGATCTTCGACTAGTGCTTAGTAGTAGACTTGTATGGAGTTATAGAGAGATTGAGAGGCTACCTACAAAGAGCGTTGACTTCTCCATGCCTGATAAATTCACCCTAGAGCCTAAGATAGATAAAGACACCCCGATTTATGCACAGGAGGCGTGATGACTAGATGGACCATGAAGATAGAGAATGAAAAGCTAAATGCATATAGAGCGCTGAGTAAACTCGGTGGGTAACTTACATCATTCGAATAGAAACAGGATATATGATTATAAGTGTATGGTAGGACTATAATGAACTCAAGGCCGTGAAACTGACTGACATTAGGAATCTAAATGAACACATAGCTTTAAGAAACGTTCTATAAAAGAAGTTTTGACGAGAGCCTACTAGTATATTGCTTACCAAGTGTTCTTATACTCATTCTTATTATTTTTTGTCTTTCAAATGGATAGTCGATGAATGGTCAATGGTGGGAGCGTGTAGGAGCCTTTGCCTGCAAGGCGATGTTAAACCAAAGTCATCTTTGTTTTATATGTAAAATTTATGTTTTTTCTAGTTTAATTATTTTAAAATTACCTTTTTTACCCTAGAGTTTATATAATGCTTCGTGATTTGAAGCCTCAAAAAGCGAACGGTTACAACTTTTACACTATAAATGAGTATTTTCAACTTTGTCTCAAAGTTAATCGTGACTAAGACTTTGGCATAAAATTCCATTTTTCTTTTCATTATCTTTAATTGATCCTTACAAATAAAAGAAAATAAGAAACAACAATAAAAGCCACCAAGAATATGCACAAATAGACCATCAAGCACCGGAAAACCATCTACTTTACATTTGATTTTTATCCTCGAACAATGACATATATATAATATATAGCAACAAGTGAGTTAAGCTTATTCGTTCTCGCGTTGCCTACAGCCAAACGACATATGCTCAAATTTCTGACCCCGATTCAAGAAGAAAGTTTTAGAAAACGGGAGCAGAGAGATTTTGAAAGAGAGTTTTTAAAGCAAGATTTGAGAAATTGAAATTGGTGTGATATTGGGAATGTAAGCAAAAAGGCAACAACAACGGCTCATTGCATATAACTGTTGGGTAAGAAGTTGACAACTAGTCATTTCCCCTATAGTACATCTTAAGAATTTTTCCGAAACGTCGTACTTCCTATAAGTACAAAAGTAAAACACTATAACATGGAAAGACATAAGGGTTTGACTTGTCATGGGCATACGGCCATGAGTAACACAGACGAGCATGACCGTGACATCCTCCCTCACCTAATTGGACTTATTGCTAGACACGACGATTAAAAATGAAATGACGTTTAAAATATTATTAACATAAATTCATGTGATAATTGATGTCAAAGTTGATTAGGTAAACAAGTGAAATAAATAATAATAAAAATCTTAATTTTAAAATATTCATAAACAATATCACTTATTACTTCTAACTTTTTCACATCAATTTCATAGGTAAAGCATAATTAATCATTTTATTTATACTAAAAAACCCCGCGAGAAAAAACTAAACCTAATTCCAGTTTAGGGCATTTTGATTTTGGCATATTTGATTGAAATTCGTTACTATAAAGGGAGAGGCATTGAGATAGATATTAGGAATTCAAACTTTCTGGTGGAATTATGAAGATCGTACGCAAACAGCTTGATCAGAATGGGTCTGGTAGTGTCAAGGTATTGCCAAAACTTGTTAAACACGATTAAAAATTCTATTATTTTTCCTACCCTTTGCGCGTTCGATCTTCTTGTTCTTTTCTGGAACCGAATTTCTTTGAATGAAAGTATGTATTACGCGGCGATTCTTCTCGTCACAAGATTTTTATGTGGAACACAATTGATCGATATATATATCTGTGGCTGATTTCTGTTCTGGAGTCTTGTTGGGGCAGATGGTGCCACTTGATTCAGATGATCTATGGCATGCGTTCAATTTGATTGCTCCGGGAGACACTGTTATGGCTGTCACCGTTAGGTATCTCATTCTGCCATGCTCAAGTTCTTATTTCTAATCTAATTTTTATTGTATTTAAGTATACTTTTATTTTGGGTTTATTTTTCTGATGCAAGTTTGGATAAAAAATATCAGTTTTAACACCAGCAGTTAGCAAAGTGGGTCAATCTCAGCCTTTGAACTTTGAATTTTATTAATTGAACCCTAAACTTGGATGAATGGTTAATTTGTACTTCCTAAAAACTACAAATTGAAAATTTCCCACCAATTGACTACTTCATTACGCAAATTTCGACGAACAAAATACTAAGAATCAAACCACAAAAGTTCCCAAACCCAACTATTACAAAGCTGAAACTTAGCCACACAACATAGCAGGTAAAAAGGCACTCCAACAATGCAATGAAATGTTCAAATCTAACATGACCAGAAGAACTAATACTCTTTTTTTTTTTTAAATGAAAACTGGTTTGGCAACTAATTTTGAAGCTTATTCAAGCTTGGGATTTACTTTGATAAAGTCGAAGATTTAAGGTTAAAATTGGTGTATTGAGAGCTTAGTTAGAGTTCCCCTGAGTTCTTTGGCTTCTTATTTATATACTCGTTTGGCATGCATATGATTGATGACAGGAAAGTCATCAGAGAGATGGCTTCTGGAGGAAGAGATGCAGAACGAGTGAAACTCAAGCTAGAAATAAAAGTTGAGGAGGTATGAAATTCTAACAACTTATTGACATGGCAAAACAAATGTAAGAATTGGTGGTCCTGTGAGAACTGTTATAAATTTTCCATGAATTGGTAGAATAGTTCAAGTGCGTTATTCTTGTGTTTAAGGTACTAAGAATTGTTATAATTTAAATGGTAGTGCTTATGCTAGTTCAGCACCGTCCAGGATATGTAGAGCTCTCACTACCCCTATTCTATAAATGTAGATTTTTCCAAAGAAGAAGATGAGAAATCCTCTTGGAAGAGACAAAGTTGAAGTAGCAACTCCCATTTGTTTTGAACTAAAACTTCTAATTAGAAGAAGGAAATTCACCGAACTCTGGATACCAAGATACTAATGGATTTCTTAACCAACTAGGATCCTATTTATCCACTCTATCCTCATAAAACGACAATAAAACGTAAGATTATAGCCCCAGAAACCATTATTCAAAAATATGAAATAGTGTTAATAATTTCTAAGCTTTTCATTATGCATTCCACGTCCTTATTCTGCACTTATTTTGTGTACACTTTGAAGATGCATCCCATATAACTTTTGTTCACATGGAACATATTTTAGGTGGCAGATTATGACAAAGTTGGATCTGTTTTGCGTATACGTGGAAAAAATATTCTGGAAAATGAGCATGTGAAGGTAAGTACAGTGTTAATTATTTTGTTTTTATTATTTTTAGAACAAAAAACAACTTCTCATTGATATAATGAAAAGGAATAAATGCTCAAGGGAGAACTTAGAGATAATGCAATGAAATAGAGATTATTCCAGAGAATACTAATTTTTATTATTATTTTTAAAGAACCAAACTTTCATTAGAAAAAAATGAAAGACACAAGGACATTAGATATAAGAATCCCATTAAAGAAGTCCTACTAAAGAAGGGGACTCCAGTCAAGAAAAATAAATCTTTTAAACAATAACATAGCCAAGTTTTGCTTTTATTAATTCTAGTGATTTTCTTTTTCCTTTCTAAAAGAGTAGTCATATATTATCGTTTGGATATTTAAGGGATGATTTAGCTTATTAACTACTAATGCTTCATTTCAGATAGGGGCTTACCATACTTTAGAACTTGAGCTGCATCGGCCATTTGTTTTGAGAAAGGTAAAATTTTTCCTTGTGCTTTAAACATCGGGTGACATATAACTTCTCAATCTCTGTACATTTCCCAAAATGTTGTTTTTCTGCACCCAGCCCCCTCCAAAAAATTAAACCCTTCAACAAATCGTTTGTCAATGTTTTGTAATTAGAGCTCCCACCCTGTTTTTGATAAGAAACTGATTCTTTCTCTTAGGTTTGATTTTCTTGGATTAGATCCATTTTGCGTATAGCTAGTTAGCGTTCTTTTGTTGTGCTGGATTTTATTTCTCTCCCTGCACTCTTCTATTGTTCTCCATGAAAAGTCACGTTTTCATAAAAAAACAAATACTGACGAGGAGAAATTCTTCCCCATTTTCTAGGATGTTTGGGACTCTTTTGCTCTAGATGTACTTCATCAAGCCTCTGGTATGTTTCTGGGTAAACTATTACTGCTTTTGTCATATTATAAATGAATTGATGTTCAATTGGTTGCATTAAATATACTACTGTGCATTGATTTTCTTCACATAGAGTATAATTACTTTTTTAAAAAACTTATTTTAAAATTTTTTTTTACAAGGAACATCTTCTTATTGATATAATGAGAACGGAATAAGAGTTCAAGGGATACAAACTGTAAAAAGGAGTGGAAAAGAAAAATGTACAAACAACAAATATAACCTTATAGATATTAACCAAGAAACTAAATAAATTTTTAAGGAACCAAGATTCTTTCTAATATCTTTGATTGGAAGAGTTGGAGAGCTTACAAAAGAATGATGAAACTATGAATAAGGCCTCCACCAAATGCTAAAAATTAATTGCTACTTCAAATATTCCAAAGAAAACCAAAAATTGATCACCAATAAACAAAAAAACCTTTTAAAATACATCACAAGGCATCCTGATGCAACAAAACCAGAAAGCTTCTCAATACCAAAAAGATTGATTCCATCAAATTCTATACTAAAAGCCAAATCTGCGTATGATTGCTCGATAAACTCTTTAGTGCATATGATCACCAATAAACAAAAAGTCCTTTTAAAAGCAATCACAAGGCATCCTGATGCAACAAAACCAGAAAGCTTCTCAATACCAAAAAGATGGATTCCATCAAATTCTATACTTCAATCCAAATCTGCATATGATCGCTGATAAACTCTTTAGTTTTGCAAGAACAACCATCCCATGAAAAGAAACTTCGGAAGAACCACCAACAAAGTAGTAAACAAAGGAGTAAAAATTCTCTTCATGCAAAGTTAATCCAATTATCTTAGATAAGAAACAAAACTGTGCAAAGCTAAACCATGCCATTCTTAAGCCAAAAGAGAAATTTCACGAAACTCAAGACCACAAGCTTCTACAACAAAACAAATTTGGCCAATAAAGATGAAGAAATAGGAGGGGTCTTCTTGTCACAATCTTGAAATAGTAAGTCAAAAGCTTCAAAAAAAAAAAAAAAAAAAAAAAAAAAAAAAAAAAAAAAAGAAAAAAGAAAAAAAAAGGAAAATCTTCAAGTACATCAACCTGCATACAACAATCCACTGGCTGAATGACTGGTTCCACACTACTCAAACTTACCTTTGAGTCAACCTCTGAGGTGTGACCATGAGGTGTAGGGTACTTTGTCAAGTGAACAACTTCTCTTGTTAAACCATCTAGATCCAAAGGAGTGAAGACAAATGGTTGTTTTGGGGTAAGATAGGTGAAGGGGTGGGTGGAAAGGGGACATTCTGATCATAGGGTGTAACATCTTTGTGCATCTTTCTTCAATTAAATCTGAATTTCAAAAGTTCTCTTCTAAGTATGGATGAAAGGAAGAAAGTGCCCTTTTTAACGAGAATAGAACAAATGATAGACTGGAATAAAGCCATTTCCCCCCGTTTCCCCTTCTTAACACCTAGGGGCTTGGAAGTCTTAAAATCCAAATGAGAGATTTCTAAAGGAGGCTTGGGAATATCCCAGTATAGTGCGCAATTATATTTTTTGAGTTCAACATGTCTGGGTTGAAATTTGAACATTTGACATTTTAGTTGAGGATAGATTGCCTTAACTACTTGAGCTATTCTCATGGTGGCTACTGCTAAATTAATATTTATAAGAAACCAATATGGTTGATTTTATTGTTGAAAACATTTAATGAAGGTAATTGATTCTAGGTTTATTTTAAGGTCGATCTGGAAAGAAGCATCTACTGTTCTGTTTTTGAAATAGTTAGAGGTCGTGCATATCAAACTTCCAAATATTTTTCTTAGAATTATTTAGACAGTGATCAGCTAGCTATGGTAGGCGTTTCCTTTGTTATAATTATAATTACTATCTATAGTAGTCTTTAGCATATGTCGAGGAGGATGATGAATGGTTGCTGACTTCTATACACCTCAGATCCTGCTGCTAGTGCTGACTTGGCCGTGGTTTTAATGCAAGAAGGATTAGCACATGTTCTCCTTGTCGGAAAAAGGTAACTTTATTGTTATTGGGATAACATTTAGGTTTTCCCATATAAATATATGTAAGCAGTCATTTTGACAGACGGAAGGAGATGGGTTTTTTCTAAAATATTTATCCTCTGCATATCTGGAATTACTTACATGAAGACATGCTTGGTCTTGTTAATTATTTTTAGGTGAAATTATACCGTTGGTCCCTAAGTTGTATAGTGCCTATTTCGTTTATGAGATTTCAAAGGCAACACTTTGGTCCTTGAGGTTTGAAAAATAATTCTAAATGGTCCAGGGTTAGTTGACTAAGCAGAAAAATGACAAGCAGTTACTGAGACTCCACTGCGTGTCATTTTTAAGTGAGTAAACCAAGAAATATTAATTTTATATTATTTATTTTTCTATTACGACCTTTTCTCTTTCGTCCGTCTTTCTCTCATCCCTACTCTATTCTTCATTTTCCTCCTCCTTCAGCAGTTCTTGCCACCACCACGGTTGGCGTGATAGTGTCTTCGTTCCTACTCTCTCCCTTCTTTGTTTTCTTATGTGGATTTTTTGCCACTATTCTTCTTGTTACTGTTCTTCTACCTGGTCTTTCCTCTATTTTCTTCTTCAACCATCCCACTGTTCTTGTAGTTCTTCATATTTACAAAATTGTTACTTTTATAATTCTGAAAGACATTACAATCAGACCCCTTTGGCTTGAAGCTATTCCACCCACTATCAAACACATTAAGTGAATTAATTTCATATCTAGTTGAACTCAGATTGCTAATGCTGCTAGTGTTGCTCCAATTATTAAGATCATAACAAACACTCAGCTTTAAAACTATTCTATCCATCATTAAACCTATTGACATCAGAAATTCAGAATCAGACACTTCGGGCTTAAACTTTTTTAGCAAATTTACCTCTCCACCATTTCACGCATCGAAATTCCTCCTCCTTGTGCCTTTTCGAGACTGAAAAAAATTGCTTTATATAGAATTGTTGCGCAATAGGTTCGCCAGATTCCCTGTTTGCAGTGTTTGACATTGCACACATTGATTGGCTTCCATGGCCAACATCCTTATTTCATTATTTTGTCTCTTTAACTTGATAGTATTGCTCTTTTAAATTCAACTTTTGTCCGAGGACTTGACTTTAGAACAAGGATAAAAAAGGAAGACACGTGGGGTTTTTTTTTTTAGTTTGGTTGTGAGAGAGGAGAACTGGTTGGCAGAAAGAGGATAGAAGATGAAGACGCTTTAGTACGAGGACAATGATCATGGCAGTAGTGTGGCAGCAAGATCTGCTGAATGAGGATGAAAATGAAGAATAGAGGAGTAGGGACAAGAGGAAGGAGGGAGAAAAAGAGAAAAGGCCACATAAGAATATATATAATATGAAATTAATTTTTTCCCAACTCATTTAAAGATGACGCATAAGCAGTCCCAACCAACTAATTGTCATGTCATTTTTCTACTCCGTCAACTAACTCTAGGGATCATTTAGAACTATTTCCCGCACTTTAAGACTAAAGTGTTGCTTTTGAAACTTTAGCAGCTAAATAGACTCTTAAGTATAAACCTCAGGGACAAAAAAAATGTAATTTTCAGTGAGGATCCTGGTCTAATCTGTTTTTCTTCTCTCCATAAAAATAACTGTTTTATCGACAGGAATGGAATATTTAAAGACTAGAAGGAGAGTAAATTAGATTGGAGACTATGAAGAAAAGGGGAATAATTACAGAACAATTACATGTTGGAGAAGTTGAAATTTGATACTCCACAAATTAGATTTCTTGCAATTCTTTCTACATCAATTCATTATCTTTCAAATTCTAATTCAAATGTCCAAAATCATGTTTAACTAGTGTCAGGTATCTGAGTGTTCAGGATGTGTCAGACATGGACTCTTTTGCCACAATTAATGCCCTGGCTCAGTTTTCCATCCAATAAAAGAAAGCAATTTCTCTATTCGTTGTTCACTTTCTGTCAGAATGTTATCTAACTATTGCAGCGCTATGCAAGTGATTTTGGTTGTTTGTGTTTTAATGTTAGGATGATTTTTATATTACAGTATGACAATTACTCGAGCTCGAATCGAAACTTCAATTCCTCGCAAGCATGGGTCAGCCATTGCTGGTTATGAGTCGGTATGATTCTGCTAGCCAGAGTCACTTTTCACTTCTCTTTAGATCAGTGCTGCAGACAATAATGTTCTAGTCATTAGTAGGGTAGAAACTGATGTCTCCAATTTTTTTTTTTCTTCCACAGGCCTTGAATAAATTCTTCGAGAATGTTTTACAGGTATGTCTTATCAAAATTTTAATGTTTTGCAGGCCTTAAATAAGCATAGTAATGCCTTGACTATGTTCTCACGTTAGTGAACAAACTTAGGCATGTCTTTTTAGGTTCTAACTGGTTTTTGTGCTTTATGTAGGCTTTCTTGAAGCATGTTGATTTTAAAGTGGTACGCTGTGCAGTGATAGCTAGTCCTGGATTTACCAAGGTCCGAAGTAAACCCAAAATACTCTCTCTAACATAATTAAAAATGGAACTTGAAAATAGGCTTTTGGCAACGAATCTTGTTGGATGATGAAAAACTAATTATTATATATATTTTAAGTCCTGTTTGATAATGATCTCATTTTTTTCAGTTTTCTGTTTTTGAAATTTATGCTTGTTTTCTCCAATCTTTCATTTTATGGTTTTCATATTTCTAAAAGAAAAGTCGAACTTTTATCCAAATTCTAGAAACAAAAACAAGTTGTTAAACTACTTTTTATTTATTTTTATTTTTTTTTATTTTTAGTTTTCAAAACTTGGCACGGTTTTTGAAAATGTTGGTAGAAAGTGGATAACAAAATAATGGAACTGGTGTTTATGAGCCTAACTTCCAAAAACCAAAATCCAAAAACAAAATGGTTATTGAACGAGCCCAGTAATTTGTGTTTTTTTTTTTTTTTTTTTTTTTTTTGCGGTTTGAATTACATTGGACTTTATATTCATTTTTATAATTATTTTAGCTTAATTTTGTTTTGCTATCCGTGCTTTAGGATCAGTTCCATCGGCACTTATTATTGGAAGCTGAAAGAAGACAGCTAAGACCTATTATCGAGAACAAATCCCGCATAATTCTAACACATACAACCTCAGGATACAAGTATGGTCTATATTTTTCTCTCTGAAGCTGAATTATTTAAAGAAAATTAAAAATCTCAAATAGTTAATCATATTCTTTTTCTTGATAGGCATAGTTTACGAGAGGTTTTGGATGCTTCAAATGTCATGAATATGATAAAAGACACTAAAGCAGCTCAAGAGGTTCTTTACGTTCTATGTTGCCAAATTTCACATGTACAACCGTGCACTAGTGTGCATTAATGTCCCCAAGTTAATTTCCTTTTTCCCCTTTTTCCTTTTCTTCTGTCTAGGTGCGAGCTCTAAAGGATTTCTTTACCATGCTCTCTAATGTGAGTTTCCAGTTCTATTTTTTCTGCATTGAAGTTATTTTCCTCTTATGTATTAACATATTGTGGTTGTCTGCATATTTATTACTTTAACAAAGACAACCTTATAGATTCTGTCTTGGTTTTGTTGAACTCATGTTGTGACTGTGCAGGAGCCAGACCGTGCTTGTTATGGACCAAAACACGTGGAGGTTGCCCATGAACGAATGGCTATTCAAACGCTTCTCATTACTGATGATCTCTTCAGGTGTCGTTTCCCCTAACCATTTTGTGACAAGTTTCTCTGTACTGTTGTGTCGATGTGCAATCATATTAAGTTTATAAAACGAATTTGCGGGCTCAATGTTATCTGAGCATTCATGAAATTCAACAAACATTTCGTGCAATCTTCTTTGCCATTGGGGCTAGAAAGTTTGGCCTCATGAGCTCTTTCATCGTAGTAGTCAGCATAGCGCATTGGCATAGAATAAACATAGTTGTTTAATTTAACAACATAATTTTGTGCAGGAATAATGATATAACGGAGCGACAAAAATACGTCAATTTGGTCGATTCAGTCAAGGATTCAGGTGGCACCGTTCATATATTTTCATCCATGCACGTCTCTGGAGAGCGTAAGTATATGTTTTCGATCATTACTTTTAATGAAAAAAACGAGTGGTTGGTTCATCTTACCCTTGATGTTGGATGAAAACGAATTCTAATTGTTTTGGTACGAACAGAACTCGCTCAGATAACTGGAATTGCAGCAATCCTTCGATTTCCTCTGCCGGAACTCGAGGACATAGAGATGTAAATGCAATGAAGAAAGGTTATTTAATTTAGGGCCATGGGGGCCTGCAAGTAATAAGACAAGACACTCAATATCTCTGTATTCTTCTTAAACTGTAGATTGAATGAAGGGTGTGGTGTACCCTTAGATTATGTAAATCTTGTGTAACTTTACAAGTGTGTATGTTATATTTTGCCACAACTTTTACACTTATATAGAACTAAATATAAGGATTAATATCAATTAGAGAAAAACAGGAGAATTAATTAGATAATAGTGATTTTTTTTTTTGTTCTATATTCTTATATTCTCATCTCATTAAAAACCGACATTGACCTTAAGTTTATGATAAACATTGCTCCATCACTTTCGAATACAATATGTAGAAGATTTGAACTCAGTTATCGACATGGTTGGGTTCGGTAAGAATATTTGGGTCGTGAAGTGTAGGAAATACGCAGAAGACGATACTCGATCCGACTCTGTGCTTATTGACTTGAGCAGCATGCAAAGATTAAGATTATTCAAATTCCTTTCCTTATTTTAAGAAACTTTATCATTATCTTTACAATCTAATTAGATATAAAAATAGATTAAAAAAAGAAAAAAAAAATCCCGCATTTACCAAAATGCCCACGACACACATTCCAGAAAGAATCTGAATGAAACAGTAAAGAACATGAAATATATGAAAAAAACGCTGAAGAATCCGAGTAGCCCGGTGGCTGCCAATTGCCTACATTCTCTCCCTCTCATTCGGCTCCACACCTCATAGATTCCAGTAAAGCATCTACACCTTTCTTACTTTATTCCCTCCAATTATCTTTATCTCGATTACTGTTCATCGTAATACAATCAATCACTCTCTGGACTCTCAGAGATGGTATTATTGGCAAACCCCACGTCTTAATCGCAACCCCAGATCCCATTTCGGACACTTCCACCTTCCCCTAATCTCGCTTCTAGCGTTTGATTTCAGGGTCGTTGGAAATAGCAACCCCAGATCGCCAATGTCATGTCCAATCAACAGTTTCCGCTTCAATGCCTCCCTTTGCGCCTGCCCACCAGGCCATCTTCTTGATCGAACCACCAATACCTGTGTTCTCTTTAGCAGCTCTTCAGCCATCGTGATCGGCCAAGCTGAAAGCGATGCTGTTAGCTTCCCTGTTACCATTTTCTCATTTGATTCTCTTAGGATGTTCATGCAGTCTCAAGCTGTGTTTCTTCAGGCTACACTTGTAATGCTGGCTTCCTGGCTCTTCTTCTGCTTGTTTCTGAGATTCATGAAGCTTGGGGATGGCAGAAACATGTGGTTCAGGATGAGATGGTGGGTTAGCAGATTGGACCTCTGCTTTGCCACTACACATTGGCTGGTTAGCTGCCCTTTATTTGCTACTTGGTGGTTTGAGCATGGTGGTTTTGTTCTGATTTCTTTATTTGCTCTGTTTTACTTTGGGTTTTGGGATATTCCTCAGCATCAACAATTTCAGATCTTAGAATAGAGATACGAAGATAATAGATTCAGGAACTAGTATTTGTCTCGGATATGAACTTTAAATTTCATGGGTTAACTGATGTTGATATGAAGTTAATTATTATCACACACTAAAAGGCAATTTTCAGGATGGGAGATTTCAATCTTCATTGATAAAGTTCAATAACCTATGTCTGAAGAACTGAGCTGAAATGAGCTGAAATGAGCTGAAAGTTAATGTTTTATGTGTCAAGTTCTTTATTCATGTCAGAAGCTGAAATTGTAGAAAATGTCATCATGTTACTGCAATTATACCTAGGCCTTCGTGTTGGGAGGGAGAGTCCCTAATTTAGAGAATTATCGTAGGTTTATAAGTAAGGAATACATTTCCATTGGTACGAGGCCTTTCGGGGAAGCTCAAAGCAAAGCTATGGGAGCTTATGCTCAAAGTGGACAATATCATACCATTGTGGAGAGTCGTGATTCCTAACCCTTCGTACATTTTGGTTGGTAGGGTATGAGTTAATTAGCTTGCCTTCTCTGTGTTTCAGGATGATAAAAAAGTAATCACAAAACGAAAAACCGAACTCGGTGGAACATTCTCAATAGCAAGTTGGATACTTTTCATTGGCTTGTTTGCTGCGTAAGTACCAAATTTCTCTATACTTCATCTTTGCAAGAAGTTCTCTCGTGTTGGTTTCGTATTGACTTGGCTTTGCAGTGTTTTCTCAGGTTGCTTTACCAAACTATATCAAAGAGAAGCATTGAAGTGCATAATATCAAAGCAGCACATGCACCAGATATGGCTTCCTTTGTGAACGACATGGAATATAATATAACCACAGTCTCTACGATGAGTTGTGCAAACGTTCGTGATCTCGGTACTATTGTGTTTGGAAATCCTGGTTTTCTGCAACAGAAAGTAATGCCACTGTCAAATTTTGCGAACTACTCCTGTCATAACAACAGCGACGGGCCAACGATAAGTGTTCGATGTGGAAGATGTCGTTTCATTCAGGACAAGATTTATATCTCATGGCAGTTCGTCGATCTTCCAAGTAGTCCTGCCAGTGCTGTTGGATTTCAGTTTAACCTCTCAGCAAGGAATCATCCCAAAAAGGATCATGCAAGTTTCCTTAGTGGAATACTAAAAAACGTTAGTAGTTTTGACGATACACCGGTTACGTTCAGAGGGAAGAACGCGAATATAGTGCAATTCAATCTATTTCCTAGAATATATGGTAACCAACAGGATTCCAAGCTCCTGCAGCCTTTATTTCATGAGTTTGTCCCTGGTTCATTCTTTCAAAAGGCGAGCGATCTCCAAACATCCCTTGAAAATTCCAATGATGGAGTACTAAATGTCACCTTGTTCATCAATCTTCTCTCTTCCTACATTGTCGAGATCGAGAACCAAAACATTTTTGACCCTGGTGAATATAATCATATGAACATTATGCTATATACCTTTTTCTATTGAACTTATTGTGGAATGTCACTTGCATTATAATTGAACTTATGATTTCTTTGTTTGCAGTTAGCTTTCTCGCAGACCTCGGTGGCCTATATTGCATTAGTGTCGCCATTTTTCTCTACCTCGTAGTGCAGGTACGCCATTTTCGCAACGAAGACAGTGTTATACATGTCAACTGTCAACTAGATTTTTCTCTAAATTGGTTTGGTTGGAAGTTCGAGTACAGAATTAAAAAGCTCCGCGACGAAGACAGTGTTATGCGTAATATTAGAAACCGAAAGATAGCACAAGATCATTGGAATAAGGTGTTTTTCTTCATCTTTTCCTCTCCTTACCTGACATTTTGGGAAGTTCATGAACCAAAACGAAATGATTTCACAAACTAACTCATTTTATTTTCTAGTTGAGGAAATATGTAATGTTTACATGGGGCTGCAGTACAATGGATGATTATTACAACGATCTATCAGCAACACCGAGTTGCGCCGATTGCATGGTTCAATCAAGTCTCGAGGGCGGATTGTTGCGCAAGCGAAAGGCAAAGAGTGGATATACTACTTTTAGATTTAACAGACAAGTAAATGTTATGTTATTTTACAACTTCATGAGCTTATTTGTTCTTTATTTTACATTGGTTAGACTTATGCTATGCAGACTGCTAAACAGGACACAAAATCGTTAAAGGCAACAGCTACCGACTCGGAAATGAAAACGATAACAACAAAACAAGAACCAGTGAGTTTCCCATTCCTTATCCATTGAGTTTGTTATGTCCTGTTAATTCATTCTATATTGCCATGTTCTTCAGCCTCTGATAAATGCTTGGTTCTGTGGACAAGGCAAGCAAAGCTTGACCCGTCCATGTGAGGGAGATTCCTCACAGCTTGGCGAACTGTTTCATTCTGAAGCTCTTATTCCTCCACCACCCACAATAGGTAACTGCCACAATGTTATTGGTCTATGACACGACGACGAATGTGGGTCGGTCGGTCATATATGTCGTAGAACATGTTTTTCACTGCAACACTTGATTCATGACAAGAGTGCATTTACTTAGCTTGTGGATATGTGACATAGTTTATGCTCTGATGATAAACCATGGTCAGTTATTTTCAGTTTTTTCTGATGCAGAGTTCAAGGATAGTTCTGATATCGACATGTTCGATGTCTTGGAGAAGATCAAAAGTTTGCACGAGTATAACGTAATTCTTAGAGATAAGTTATTGGCTACCGAGTCTGAGATTCGGTCTTTAGCAATCAAATCTTCTTGAGAAATCAGGCACTAAATGAATCTGAGCAAACAGTTTACTTCTAATACTAGAAACTGCCATCAGGATACGCTTGCGTTGGGGATATCGACGTGCGGGAAATTTTCTTTTGACGTCTTTCTTGTAGAATGCTGCAATTGATTCTTCCAGTCGTGTTGCAAGGTTAGTCAAGGTCCCTTTGTGCCTTGGAATCTTTGTTTTCTTTGCTGATACTCAAATGGCAGAGGGACAGATCCTGGCAATGTACATAATGCTGTATGAACATTTGAGTATACCATGTCTGGAATGTGTAATGAGGGAAGAGATTTATGTATATTTTTGTGTGGTTGTATGGTGTAAATTCTGTAGAACGTCATATGTTTCTATGCTATCTATGTTTGGATGATTTTCAGTCTGTGTTTCCCTAACCATAACCAAATCTTAGCATGGATGAGTTTGGATGATTTTCAGTCCATTTTCTTTGTGATTACAATGTAACAAAGTTGCAGTGCTTCCTCTTCGAGTCGGGTGAAGAAGACAATCGAATTGGGTCTGGATCCGGGTTGAACAACCCGTCTGCAGCCCAATGTACAACCCAGCCCCAGAACCTAAATGCCTAACGTTCTCAGCCCAGACTACGCTCGGTGTCACAATTACGGTTTCTAGGCAACGGATTTGGCGATTGTGCGGCACCCACTCTCAGCACTGAGTGGGTTAAGCCTACTTCGAGTTACGTTGCCTGCGGTCAAGCGACGTGAATACAAACCTTGGGTCTCGATTTCAAGAGAAGATTTTAGAAAGCGAGGAAGAGAGGTTTTGGAAAAAGAGTTTTGAAAGCGAGAGAGAGAGAGAGATTGGTGTTATATGGGAACGTAAACAAAAAGGCAACAACAACGGCTTACTGCATATAACTTATCGGGTAGGGAGAAGTTGACAACTAGTCGTATTCCCCTATAGTACACTTTGAGCTATTTCATGTCTACTAGGCGTAGCCATGACATCATCTAAACATCATACTCTTAAAGAAAATAAGAAAGAAATAATACAACATGAAAGCGGTAAAAGAAAGCAATAGAGTAGTACAAGGCAAAGGTTTCGGCGTGTCACGGGCATGCGGCCATGGGCGACATGCCTTGGACAAGCATGACCGTAACATCCTCTCCCACTTAATTGGTTGACGTCCCTGTCAACCGTCTCATTTCTTCGAACTCTGCAATCTGTGGTGCGGCTGTCTTCAGGTTGGCAGCACGTTCCCAGCTGATTTCTTCTTCTGGAAGTCCTTTCCACTTGACTAAAAATTCCTGTAAGTTACGCTTAGGTTTGCCAATGCGACGAGTTCGCTCGGCCAAGATCTATTCTACTTCCTTCTTACTCGAATCCTTCATCGTTACTGATGGTCATGTCACTTGATTGCGCTACTGATCGTCGTCGTCTGGATGGTATGGTTTGAGGTTGCTTACATGGATGACATGGTGAATTCTCATCCTTGTAGGTAGTTGGAGACGAAATGAAGTCCTTCCGACTTTCTCGATGACCTCAATTGGTTCCTCATATTTTCACAATAGTCGCTGGTCCCGATTCCCCCAGAATCTAAATTGTTCTGATCTCAGCTTGATCATTACTTGGTCACCAGCTTGGAACTCTAATGCTTTTCATTTGTGGTCTACCCACTTCTTCATTCTTCTGGTGGCTTTCTCTAAGTACGCTTGTGCTATTTCGGAGGTCTGCTTCCACTCTTTGGTGAAGTTGTACGCTTGAGGGGCTTCTCCCAGCATAAGGGTGGTCAATGACATGGGGCATGAGTGGTTGTCTGCCGCATACTATTTCAAAAGAAGTTTGGTTCTCCACTGCCCTTACGACAACGTTTACTCTGGCGCTTATGTCCGCCATTTCTACCCTGACTACGTCGAGGGCTGCTTTCACATCTTCAGATAGTTCAGTAACCATCTGAAACATCGCTTTCTGGGAGCTATCGAGTCCATCGACTCGCTCCTCAATATTCATGAATCCAAAACAAAACCTAAACTCTGAAAATAAACCTTCAATACTGAATTCAAAATAAATCCAAATAAAACAATACTAAATGCTATAACTTAAAACAGTCTAAATAAATCCTAAAAATATCCCATCTCCAACTTCCATGGTGGCCTCAGCTCCGCCGTCAACTGTACATTGGCGCTTTGCCTTTACCTGAAAAATGTAGGTAGCACGTAGCTTGAGTATTTTATGAAATACTCAGTAAGTCACCCCACTGTTGGGGTTAGGAATGCAAACACATGCAACATATGAGCGGGACCTAACTTTTCATAAACTTTTCATAGCCTTGGGCGCTTTTCTATTCCGGGTAGGGTTGGATGTGTGGTACTCCTTCACACATGACCCATGTACATGTACATGGTCCCACCAAGCAGGCTCGTAAACATACCCCTTGGGCTTGACTTGGTCGGGCACAACGTGTTACACGTAGCCGGACACCACAGAACAAAAAAGGGCCCTCATGATATCATGGTGAACATAAATATCGTATTTCATTCTTTCGTAACATAAAGGGGAAGAATCCCGATGCACGTGACATACATATATGCATGAGGTCCCTTAACATATCTAACATGACATTACATAAGCAGTGCTAACGTCGCATATACGTTTCTTACATCACATGGCATCTCACATGACTTACATTACATGACATATTACATAAACATTCCAGTTGCATAAAACATCTCATGACATGACTCGACAATTCTACGTGTATCTATGGCATCGATCAACATATTCATGGCATATAATACTAACATCTCATTCATGACTTCACATAACAGCCAACGTAATTAATACATCACATAACATACACAATCTACAGTCAACACAATCTATACATCACATAATCATATCACATAAATATGGTGCATGCAGGGGCCACAAGGCATGCACCATCATACAACATGTAGTAAGCTAACTTCAACAGTAAGGTCACTTACCTCGATGGTCTTGGTTGAAGTCACTCACAACGAGCTAGTCCCAGTGGTTAAATACGCCCTATGATAACCACATAAGAATTTAGAACCTTTCATGAGGTACCTTAGCTAAACCTCATGCTATTTATCAAAATAAATCCCCGACCTAAGCTGTCTTTAACATTTAGGAACCATACTGACCTCGGATGGTAAAACTAAGGGCAGAAACAGCTTCGGAGGGGCCAAAAACCTTGGAATCGATATATTATAGTGATACCTTGCCGCTAAGCCTAGTTGCCGAGCCGGCCAACTAAGCCGCCAAGTCGAGCTGCGGGAATTGACGGAACCGAACCGATTTCGTACACGTGCGAGCCGACCCGCACTGTGTATGCGTGCGAAGCTGCCGGAGCTGCTGGGTGTGCGTCTGCGACTCGACCCTATTCCAAAAACCTTGCCTTCCTTACCCGACAAGTGACGAAACTCTAGTTTCTGCCTCCCTGATTCCGGCGACGCGCCGACAATCCCACAACGTCCTCAACATCGATTTCCGACGGTCAACCTTCTTTGACACAATGATCCCAACATCAATGCCTTACTTCTACTCGATTCTTCCTCCGAAGCGCAACCCGAACGTTCCGGAGGAAAGTTTGGAGGGAAAATTGTTTTCAAGGGAGGTAAAAGGTTGGACATAGGAATATAAAAATAATATGAAGATATTTGCATTCTAGGGTTTTAGGATAAAGAAACTTGGAGGGATAGGAATGTTTCTATTAGGTAATAAAAGTCGAGCAGGAAATCCTCGATTTACGGGGAGATTACATTTAATTATTTATTCTATTTTAGTTTGATTTTATTTTATTCCAGAAACCCAAACCATTACAATTTCTAATAACTCCCTTTTTAAAATTGCACATTTTTCAACCCGAATAAATGCATAACATAATATTTGTGAAATAAAAATAAAATCTTAACCAAATAAGCCACAAATGGAAAATCTGAATCGTTACAGTCTTGTTAGTAAGTTCTTTCACTCACTCATCTAGAAATCGAATACTGTCGGGGACTTCCCGCAAGTATTGCATCTGTTCTTCTATTTCAACTAATCTGTCGACATGGGACTTGTTCAACTGTTTAGTCGAAGACATGTCTCCCAGTCACTTTGGAGCCAACTAGGCTCTGATACCAATTGTCACAATCGTGGTTTCTAGGCAGCGGATTTGGCGATTGTGCGGCACCCACTCTCAGCACTGAGTGGGTTAAGCCTACTTCGAGTTACGTTGCCTGCGGTCAGGCGACGTGAATACAAACCTCGGGTCTCGATTTCAAGAGAAGATTTTAGAAAGCGAGGAAGAGAGGTTTTGGAAAAATAGTTTTGAGAGAGAGAGAGAGAGAGAGAGAGAGAGATTAGTGTTATATGAGAACGTAAGCAAAAAGGCTACAACAACGACTTACTACATATAACTTATCGGGTAGGGAGAAGTTGACAACTAGTCGTATCCCCCTATAGTACATTTTGAGGCATTTCATGTCTACTAGGCGTAGCCATGACATCGTCGAAACGTCACTCTTAAAGAAAATAAGAAAGAAATAATACAACATAAAAGCGGTAAAAAAAAGCAATAAAGTAGTACAAGGCAAAGGTTTCGACGTGTCATGGGCATGCAGCCATGGGCGACATGCCTTGGACAAGCATGACCGTGACACTCGGCCTAACTACGCAGAAGAGTGGGATGGTTCAGCAATATCGACCTGAAGCCACCCGACGTCGACCCAGATCGCGAATATGACCCAATAACACAAAATGCAGAGGATGCGGCCTGATGGCATACACAACCCAAACCTGCGCAACCCACAACTTGCGACCTGAAGCCCGTGCCTCGACCTAAAACGCCACCCAAACATGCGTCTTCTTCTCCACAGCGACACATGTCGCGCATGCAGACGCCGACTCCTTCGATTCAGTTGGCTGGGTGCAGCTCAAAACTCGGCTATCCAGCTCGGGTTGATGCTTTTGGTATCGATCCCTGTGGTTTTGACCCTTTCGAAGTTGAATTTGACCTTCATCAAGACAATTGAAGTCAGTATAGTGTCTTATTTCCAAGTTCAAGTTGATTTAGGCTAGAAATGTGAGTTATTAACGAAAATAAGTTGGACGTACGAATAGGAAACAACTTCTGACGATGCTTGGAGCAACTTTGAGAAAATAGAATTCCAACGTACTCGAGTTTAGGGAGAATGCCGGCTATGGCCAACCAAGTAAATGGTCTTACTATCGGCATGATTATAATTTGATGTTTTGTGTTGACACGTGCCTTGTGGTTCTGTACGTGTCATATATTTGATATGTGTGAATTATTTATGAAACGATATGATTATAATATGATATGTGAATGGTAAGATAACTCGTATGGTATGATGGTTCAATGATATGTTTGAGATAGGATATGAGAAGGATGCCATAAACGTAATGTAATGAGATGGCTAAAATATGTTCATGAGACGACATGGTCGAGTTATGCATAGACAACGATATGATTATGATAGGTTGATGAAACAATATGGTTAGGTTAGATATAGCGAATGATATGATTATTAATGCAACAATATATTAGCATACTTTCATGAAACGATATGAGCAGGACACGTTCATGAAATGATAGAGCTAGGATACGTTTGGAATATGATATGACTAAAATATGTTCATAAAACGATACGACTATGATATGTATAAGAACGATAAGACTATGACAAGTTTAGAAAACGATATGACTAGGATGTCAATATGAAACGATATGATTATGAAGTGTTTACGAAATGATATGACTGAGATACGATATGTGAATGATTATAAGCTCTTAAGGGCACCTAATGAACTTACAAATATGAAGGGTTTCAAATTTTTCTTTCAATTAAATTTAATCTTTTAGTACTACTCTGAACGAGCAAGGGCACCTTATGAACTTATAGATTATAAGCTCCCATTATATAAAATTAATTAATTAATTAAGTTCTTTAATTCATCAATTTTAATTCATTAAGCATAGGTCACTCCAATATAGACCTAGATTTCACTCTCCTGTATCGTAGAACAAGTTATGTCCATTGATATAATCATTACAAGCAAGTCAATCCTTCACGAGTTGGTTCATAATTACAGCTAGGCTAAAAGTTTGTTTTATCCGTGTAATTACATCTTTCACCTTAAGTACTACTCATTCTTTAATGAACAATTTATTTATGATCCAATCATAAACTGAGTCCCTCTCGAGCCAATGAGAGAGTGGGGCCTCGTTGTTCAAGTTCGAAATCAGTACTTAAGAGAATAATTCATCTACTCCCATTTTATGGAAAGAAATGAATTCCATCTCATATCATTATGTTCCCAACTCCCTATTTGATCTAAGTACCCAAAATGGTACACATATTAAATCGGCTACCAGAGCTATTCTCACCCATGTAAATTAAAGGACAAGTCTTCACCAGTAACAGTTTATAACTCGCTCAGGATTAATATCAAGTCGTATATGATCATCATGTGAAATATTAATCTTCTCAATTAATGGATTTATAAGGAAACATTAAATATTTCTTAGTCCAATCTTATACAAACTCATTGTTTAGGATATCCCACTCACACGTCTCCATATAAACCATTTGAATCAAATCATTTGTAATGACTACAAAAGTAGGTCGTATTAATAGTGTTATCAAGATAAGACACCCAACCTTATCCATATACTACGAACCCTCCCGATTATTAATTGAACATGATTTTATGTTAAACACATCCTTTTTAAAATTATATTAATAACAAATTATAATTAAAAATTAAATAATTAATTATTAAGTTTTAGGACATAAATCTCTATTAAGTGGGTCAATTCTCTCTCTACTAAATAGTGAATGGTTGTAGAGGTTGTTGATGGATCTTATTTTTGGGAATACCATGTTTTCCCTTGAAATGCTGCCATCATCCAACCTATAAATGTATGCTAGTTCAACCTCCAACACATTATTTGAGCAATGAAAGGTCAATCCCTGGTGGTTCTCTGTCTTTTAACCATTGCTTGCTTTGCAAGTAACTGGGTTGTTGGAGCATCATCATCCAGAATCAAATCCAGAACCAAATCCAGAACCAAATCCAAACCCAAATCCATATCCACCGCCCAAACCAAAACCAAAGTGGGTTGCTATTTTGTACTTGGGGACTCCCAAGCTGACAATGGAAACAACAACGTCATGGAAATGGCTTATGGCAATGCCAGGGCTGATTACAAGCCTTATGGCTGCGACTTCAATAAAGAAGGAACGCCCACTGGCCGCTTCACCAATGGTCGAAATGCTCCTGACTTCATCGGTTTGTCTTCCCATTCTACTCTGAAAGTTATATGCAATAAGCTGTTTGTTGTTGCCTTTTGCTTATATTCTCATGTAATACCCATTTCAATTTCTCGACTCTTGCTTTCTAAACTCTCTGCTGTTCTTGAACTGGAGTTAGAGACTCGAGCATACGTTGCTTGGTCGTAGGCAACGTAAGAACGAATAGGCTTAACTCACTTGCGGCTTAGAAGCGAGTGCCGCACAATCGCAAGTCCGCTGCCATCAAAGTGCGATTGCTCTCAACACTGAGTGGATCAAGCCTATTTCGAGTTACGTTAGCTGCGGTCAGACAACGTGAATACAAACCTCGGGTCTTGATTTAAGAGAACATTTTAGAGAGGGAGAAAGCAAGAGAGAGAAATGGACATTGGTGTTATATGGGAATGCAAGCCAACAACAACTTACTGCATATGGTTCTTTTGTTTTTTCAATGGAAATCGTTTTGATACCATTAACCCTAATGGTTTTTCAGCTACATATTTGGGTTTTCGCCACTATATTTCACCCTTTACGACTATAAAGGGTAGGGAAATTCTCGATGGTGTAAACTATGCATCGGGAGGAGCCGGGATTCTCCCAGAAACTGGAAGAACGTTGGTAAGTGATTAGAGATGCTTGTGTTAAGAACCACAAATCTCCACATTGGTCCACTTTTGAGCATAAGCTCTCGTGGTTTTACTTCAGACTTCTTCAAAAGATTCCTTACTTATAAACCCATAATCGTTCCGTAAATTAGTTGGGTATGATTGATTGTGTGTTCGTGTTTGTAGGGGAAAGTGTTGAGCATTCATAAGCAATTGGTGAATCACAATATCACAATTTCACGAATCCGTGGCCTATTGGGAACCAGAAGTGCGACTTCAACCCATCTTAGTAGTTGCTTATATACCGTTCAAATTGGAAGCAATGATTACCTTAATAATTATTTTATGCCAAAATTCTACAAAACAAGTGCCCAATATACTCCCCAACAATTTGCCACTGTCCTAAACAACCAGCTTTACACCGAATTGAAGGTTAGTTAGTTCTGGGACTTGTATCATTTTTGTATTGTTGTTTACTCATTTTCTATCGTTAGCAATGAATATGAATACATGGTAGGTTCTATATGAGCAAGGAGCAAGAAAGGTGGCAGTTTTTGGGGTGGGATCCATAGGGTGCACTCCATATGCAAGGGCCAACTTCGAGAACAAAGGAGGCGGATGTGTGGACAAAATCAACAACGCTATTCAACTCTTCAATGACGGCCTCAAGGCCCTTGTTCGTCAGTTCAACACCAAGATGGCTGGTGCTAAGTTCACGTACATTGATGTGTTCAAGATCTCCTCAACCAGCCCCACAACAGGTAGCTTCTCTTACAACTTCTTGTGTTGTTGTGTTGTTGTGTTGTGTTGACAAGTTTGTGTGGCACTTGCAGGTAGAATGGTCCTCAATGCTCCTTGCTGTGAAGTGGATGCAGGGCAAGTGCAGTGTACTCGTTTAGGAAGAATTTGTGCGAACAGGATGGAGTATATGTTCTGGGATGCAGTTCATCCAACAGAAGTGGGGATTAGTGCACTAGCAAGTAGAGCCTTTAAAGCCAAAGAAGCTGGTGATGCTTACCCTTATGATATCAACCAGCTTGTTCACCTCCCTAAATAATGCCTGCCTCTCCTCTCCTCTCCTCTCCTTTTATATGTTCATCCACTTGTGTAATGGTTTAATTTGTTATTAGCAATAATTTTTATTATGTATTGTGTTGTATATGTTCATCATAATGTATTATTATCAAGAAATTGGGGAAGTGGCAAAGCATATGAAATTGTTTTTTTTTTTTTTTTTTTTAATGTTTTCTTTCTTTCTTTCGAAGTTCATAATTTGCATTCGATCAGGATCGTTGATGACTTGTCTACGATGAGGATCATTTAGCTTGACTTTACCGATACTAATTACCACCTAGTCCAAATGTAGGTGTGATTAGTTTCTAAGTATCATCGGACCGTTTCTAAGTACCATTGGACCAATCACTGAGATCACATAACCCTTCTGTTGATCTTAGTGACTAATTATTCGATCACATTGCGTATAATTACCACAATAATATACGAATAATGGTTCTTTACCAAATAAATTATAATGATGAGAGCCTAATCTACAAAATTGGATCGGCTTGGTTCAACCATCATTTCTAGAATTAGAAGCTGATATCACCAACAGGGTTTGAACCTACGTGAGTGAAGCCCAATAGATTTTAAGAGTGAAGCCCAATAGATTTCAAGTTTATCTCCTTAGCCCCTCAAACATAACATTTGTTAGAAGACTTTATTGTTTTTTGTTTTCATTTTGTAAGGGGTCAAATGGTCAAAATTGATTTCGTCTTTTGTGGAGATGAAAGGGGATCAGAATTGAATCCCGGCCACAAACGTCGTTTGTTTGTCGGGAGATTATAAATACCCACAATATGTTAGGTAAAAAGGAGATCGGTGAATGAATGAAATTGAGATCTCGAATTGAGACGTTTTCCTTAGAAATCCGAGCATCAATTTTGCCATGTCTAAGTTTCAAGCAATTCTTGGGGTAGAATTGCATCTGAGCCATTCAATTAAGCCTTGATCAAGTTCGATGGTGGAGTGACTCAATTTAGAATAAGGTTCCAAATCTTGCTTCTAGATCTTTGATCGTAAGAAATAATCTAATTCTAGCCTTATTGGTTGATCCAAATTTCGTATAGTATAAGAAGGTGTTAATTACTTTGATTCAAGATCAAGGGTTCTTGCTTCAACAAAAGCTAGGATCAGGGTTGACTTATCAATTTGATATCAGAATACGATTACATCATTGTGGCCGACTCTATAATTGATTTTATCTTTTATTTATGCTATTGTTTATATTTTCTTTAAATCTGTCCATTTATTTTCTTGCTGTCATTTCCGCCATTATTCATCAACTTTTCACTTTGTTCTCATTTTCTTACTAAAGATCACGTTTAGATCTTGAAAAAAAAAATCTTATCATATTTGTTCTTATGATTGTGATTAGAAACAATCTTTATCATTTTTTTTAGATCATTTGCATGTTTATTTGAAGATCAAATAAACTTTGATTCACATTTTTTTCTTAATCCATCTAAATCTAGAACTGTTGTGTTCGATATATTTTTTTGTTTCTCATAATCTACGCTTGAAGATAATTTCTAAATTTCCCGAATTCTGTAAAAAGGAGAGTTAGATCGTTCTTAAAATCTTCACGTTCTTTCTTTTTGGAATTTTTTTTTTCAATGTGCAATTCTATCCCAAAGTATCTTTGTGTCCTTATTTGTTTGTTCACTTATTGTTTTATTTTGTTGTTATTTCATAATTAACCTATCTTGATTGCCTTGAATAGCTTGCTACTATCAGAATTGTTTTACCCATATATTAGCCTACCTTGATCATAATTTAGTCACTTTCCAAAGCAGCCTACCTTTGTGTGTATAAACACGAGTGTCCTTAAGTGTAAAATCAGTGAGTTGAGTGTGTGAGGTCCTAAACATATTTCAGTACTGTTTGTACAATCATGAACCAAGACGGAGAAAATGGAGGGGAGATCAATGAAGCTAAGTGGAGAGAAGCACAGGTCGGAACAATTACTCGTTTGAATCAAGTTATTAGTACATTGACAGACCAGATGGAGCGAATTGAAATAGCCTTAGGTAATCTTCAAGGGAGGGAAGTACTCTTGAATGAAGGAGTTGAAAATGAAGAAGATGACAATGTCACCCTTTTAGCGGGACATAGTCCTAGGGGAGGGAGAGATGTCCGTCGAGGGAGAGGAAGAGTCAGAAGAAGGGGTAGAGAAATTTTAGCACCAAAAAAAATTGAGAGGGAGTACCAGTATAAGAGAGGAGAAGAAAGAGGGGTGGGGGGAGTAAAACTAAAAATTCCAACTTTATATGAGAGATCTGATCCAGAGGAGAATTTGCAATATGAGAGCAAAATTGAGCATGTTTTCGATTGCAACAATTTCAGTGAAGAAAGAAAGTTGAAGCTTGCTGTGGCTGAATTTTGTGATTACGCCATTATACGGTGGACATCTTTGAAATCAGAGTGGAGGAGAAATTATGAAGAACCAATTGAAACGTGGGAGGAATTGAAGACATTAATGAGAAAAAAGTACATTCCTAAGCATTATTCTCGAGTACTCGAGCAAAAACTCTATACTTTGCAACAAGGATCTAAAAGTGTTGAAGAATATTACAAAGAAATGGAGACCCTTATGAATAGAGCATGTATTGATGAAGATGAGGAAGATACAATGGCTAGATTCCTTGGTGGTTTAAACCGTCAACTTGCTCATCAAGTGGATAGGCAAGCGTACTTTGATATGCAAGAATTGTTACACCTTGCTGTCAAAATCGAAGGGCAACTAGCTTGGGAGAAGGAGAACTTCAAGAGGTATGGTATTTCAAAGTCTACGACTTTCAACACTTGGAAAAAGAATGCAAATATTGAAAAGATAGATTTCAAAGTTGGAGGCAAGTATGATCTTGACAAAAAGAACAAAGCTGAGACCTCCAAGGGTAAAGAGAAAGTGGAGGAATATAAGGAGATTCGAGAAAGAAATAGAGACATCAAATGTTGGAAATGTCAAGGAATTGTTCATCTTAGTCGTGATTGTCCTAACAAGAGAGTCATGATCATCAAGAATGGACAAGTTGTCACAGATAGTGAGGAAAGTACAAGGATGAGCTAGTTGAAGAAGAAATCTAGGAGAATGAGGAGGAACTGGAAGATGGAAGTCATTTGGTACTTGTTACCAGAAGACTTCTTAAAACTCAAGTTATAGAGAATGATGTTGATGATCAAAGAGACAACCTATTTCACCCAAGGTGTTTAGTCAAGGGGACTCTTTGGAGTCTCGTAATTGATCGTGGAAGCTGCACCAATGTCGTAAGTACCATGTTGATCAAAAGGTTGCTAATTCCAACCCAACACCATCCTAAACCTTACAAGCTTCAATGGCTCAACGACAGTGGAACAATGAAGGTAACTTCTCAAGCTTTAATATCTTTTACTCTGGGAAAATATAAAGATGAAGTTCTTTGTGATGTTTTACCAATGCATGCTGGAGACATATTACTTGGCCGGCCATGACAATTTGATAGGAGGGTTATGTATGATGGCTATTTGAATAGGCATTCTTTTGGTAAAGATGGTAGAATAATCACTCTTGTACCTTTTGAGTTCTGCAAATGTATTTGCTGATCAATTAAAGTTGGAAGAAAAACATAGTGAAAAAAAGAATGAAATTGAAAATAAAGGAAAGAATGTGAGTTGTTTGGCGGCTAGAGTTGGAGAGGTTAGAAGGGCAACGTTTTCACAAAAAACCATCTTTGTACTTGTGTACAAAGAAGGATGTTTGGTCTCTAACGATAATAATTTGTCTTTGCCTAGTATGTTTCAATCTCTTTTACAGGAATTTGATGACGCATTCCAAGATGAAGTCCCTAAAGGACTACCTCCCATTAGAGATATTGAACATAAAATAGACTTCCTTCCAGGGGCAGTCATTCCTAATAGGTCAGCTTATAGAGCCAACCCAATTGAGACTAAAGAAATTCAAAGGCAAGTAGAGGAGCTCATGGAGAAGGGCTATATACGAGAGAGTTTGAGTACATGTTCTGTACCAGTCTTATTGGTGCTGAAGAAAGATGGAACGTAGCGCATGTGCGTGGATTGTAGAGCCATCAACAAAATCACGATAAAGTATCGACATCCTATTCCTAGGCTAGACGATATGTTTGATGAATTGCATGGTTCATGTTTATTTACAAAGATTGACTTGAAATCTAGATATCATCAAATTAGAATGCATGTAGGAGAAGAATGACAAACCGCGTTCAAAACTAAGTTTGGATTGTATGAATTGCTTGTTATGCCTTTTGGGTTAACTAATGCTCCTATTACATTTATGCTCTTAATGAATCACATTTTGAGAGAATATTTAGGAAAACATGTTGTTGTGTATTTTGATGATATTTTAATTTATTCAAAGACTTTGCATGAGCATGTGGAGCATGTTAAGTTAGTTTTGATTACACTTAGAAAAGAGAAACTTTATGCTAATTATATAATAAGGGTAGTTTTTGCATGGAAAAAGTTAACTTTCTTGGCTTCATAGTTGGTAAAAATGGAGTAGGAGTAGATGAAAAGAAAGTTAGAGCAATTAGGGATTGACCAACACCACAAAATTTTAATAAGAGAAAGTTCGTAGTTTTCATGGGTTAGCTAGCTTCTATAGGAGATTTATAAAAGATTTTATCACCGTAGCTGCACCATTGAATGACTTAGTGAAAAAGAATGTTGTTTTTAAATAGGGAGATATGCAAGAGAATACATTCAAGGAGTTTAAGAATAAATTAACCAATGCACCATTACTTGTTTTGCCTAACTTTGATAAAACTTTTGAAATTGAGTGTGTTGCAAGTGGTTTCGGCATAGGTGCTGTTTTGATGCAAGATGGAAAACCAGTAATATATATTAGTGAAAAACTAAATGGGGCAGCATTGAACTATCTTACTTATGATAAAGAATTGTTTGCTTTAGTTCGCACATTGCAACTGTGGCAACACTACTTATGGCCTCGAGAATTTGTGATCCACTCTGATCATGAAAGCTTGAAGTATCTTAAGGGTTAAAGCAAACTGAACCGTAGGCATGCAAAGTGGGTGGAGTTTATTGAAACATTTCCGTATGTCATCAAATATAAGCAAGGTAAGAATAATGTGGTAGCTGATGCATTATCTAGAAGGTACAATCTTTTTACTTGTCTTAGTGCAAAATTCTTGGATTTGAGCATATTAAAGAATTATATCGAGATGACCACGACTTTGGAATTATTTATGCATCTTGTCTTACAAAAACAGCTGTGAATGATTATTATGTGTTTCATGAATTCTTATTTAAGAAAAGTAAGCTTTGTATTCCTAAATGGTCTACCAAAGATTTGCTTGTAAAAGAAGCACTTGGTGGTGGCTTAATGGGACATTTTGGGATTAATAAAACTTATAATATGTTGCATGAACACTTCTTTTGGCCGAAAATGAAGCACGATGTTCATAAGTTTGTAGTCAATGCTTTAAATGCAAAGAAGCTAAATCTAGATCACAACCAAATGGATTGTACACTTCTTTGAATGTACCTAACGAACCTTGGACTAATATATCTATGGATTTTGTTCTTGGTTTACCGCACACTAAAAAGGGTAAAGATAATATTTTTATTGTGGTAGACAGATTTAGTAAGATGGTTCATTTTATTGCATGCAACAAGACGGACGATGCAAAACATGTTGCTGACTTGTTTTTTAGGGATGGAGTAAGATTACATGGAATCGCTAGAATAATTGTTAGTGATAGGGATGCTAAATTTCTAAGTCACTATTAGAAAGTATTGTGGGGTAAATTGGGTACCAAATTGTTGTTTTCAACTGCATGTCATCCTCAGACAGATGGACAAACTGAGGTGGTTAATAGAACATTAGGAGCATTGCTTAGGGCTATTCTTTCTAAGAATATTAAGTCTTGGGATGGATGTTTGCCATTTGTAGAGTTTGCATATAATAGAGAAATTTATAGTACCACTTATTGTTCTCCTTTTGAAGTTGTTTATGGATTTAATCCACTTGCGCCTTTTGATTTGCTTCCTATTTCTTCTAATATTTTTGTGAGTGACGCAGCCACAAGTAAGGTAAACTTGATCAAAACATTGCACAAGGAGGTGAAGGAGAGAATTGAGAACCTGCATAATCAAAGAAGGAACCTGCATAATCTATCATCAACAAAGGGGTCTGATAATGAACACACAAATGACGACGAATTGCATGTTGCCAGTTCATGCAAAGATGAAGCCATTGGTTGACAAATGTTTGAAAATAGAAGATGAAGACTTGGAGGCTCTATGGCACAAGAGGTATGGGCATGAATAGTAAATCTATTCAAATTATGTAGCAAAAACAAACGGTGGAAGGATTACCCAAATTAAAGAAAGTTGTCAAAGTTTGCAATGCTGGGAAGCAACAACGGCAAAAATATCCAAAGAAAAGTAAATGGAGAGCATCAAACAAACTGGAATTGATTCATGGAGATCTTTGTAGACCCATCATTCCAACCTCTCATATTGGTAAAAGGTACTTGCTAGTACTTGTAGATGATTTTTCTCGCAAGACTTGGATTTATTTTCTTGCCGATAAATCAGAAGTTTTTGAAACATTCAAAAACTTCAAAAATCTTGTTGAAAATGAAGCAAAAAAATCTCATACGTGGACTCAGAACTGATCGGAGAGGAGAATTTACGTCAAATGAATTCAACAAGTTCTGCAAAGATAACGGGATCAAGCGACAACTAATAGCTGCTTACACTCCCCAGCAAAACGGAGTTGCAGAAAGAAGAAACCAGACCATCATGAACATGGTACGGTGTCTTTTATCTGAGAAAGAGATGCCAAAGAAGTTGTGGCCGAAAGCAGCTAGATGAACAGCTTATGTTTTGAATCGTAGTTACACAAAGGCAATAAAGGACTTGGTTCCTGAGGAGAAGTGGTCGGGCATAAAGCCAAATGTGGAATACTTTAGAGTATTTGGTTCAATTGCACATGTCCATATTCCCGAACAGAAGAGAACCAAACTTGATGATCGAAGTCTCAAATGCGTCATACTTGGAGTTAGTGATGAATCTAAGGCCTATCGCCTGTATGATCCAGCAACAAAGAAGATAATTGTGAGCGGAAATGTCATATTTGAAGAAGGTGCAAAATGGGACTGAAATTCAAGTAAAAAAAAATGTACAGTAGGATGTGTTGGCTTGGGGAGATGGTGATAATATTGCTGCAGAAGAATCGGAAGGAGGAGAGACTGATGGAGAAGTAGATTCAAATGAAGAAGCAAATGATAGGTTAGAAGAAATCTAAGAAATGGATGAATCTTCCCCAGAGTTGCCACAACAAACAAGACAAAGTAGAGAGCCAGTTGGGATGCGGGATTATGAAATAGGTGAACACCTATTTGAAGAAGAAGAAGTCGAGGAGGGGTTTGCTTTTCACATCTCCAATGATGATCCTGTGAACTTTGAAGAAGCAGTAAAGGAAAGAAGTGGCAGGAGGTTATGAAGCTTGAAATTCAAGCTATTGAAAGAAATCAGACATGGAAGCTTGTGACATTGCCGCATCAAGCAAAGAAAATCGGTGTCAAGTGAGTCTTTAAGACGAAACTGAATGAAGAAGGCAAAGTAGACAAATGTAAAGCGAGACTTGTCGCTAAGGGATACTCGCAGAAGGCTGGAGTAGATTACAATGAAGTTTATGCACTAGTAGCTCGATGGGATACAATCAGAATTTTGGTGGCAGTAGCAGCTCAACGTGGATGGTGCATCTATTAACTTGACGTCAAAAGTGTTTTTCTACAAGGTGAATTAAACGAGGAGGTATATGTTGATCAGCCTAAAGGTTTTGTCAAAAAGGGAGAAGAGAACAAGGTTTATCGACCGAGGAAAGCTCTCCACGGCCTAAAACAAGCACCGAGGGCTTGGTTCAGCAAAATTGAGAGCTATTTTTAGAAGGAAGGATTTGAGAAAAGTAATTATGATCACACCTCTTTCTTGAAAAGAATTGGAAGAAAATTGTTGTTGGTTTGCCTATACGTTGATGATTTGGTTTACACAGGAGATGATGAGAATATGTGCAAATGTTTCAAGTTATCAATGCAACGGAGTTTGAGATGACAGACTTAGGGAAAATGAAGTTCTTCCTTGGAGTTGAAGTTTATCAAAACGAAGGAGGAATTCATTTGTGCCAAAAGAAGTATGTTAAGGAAGTATTGGAAAGGTTCAATATGTCGAATTGTAATGCTGTAAAGAATCTGATAGTCCCTGGCACCTTCTTGTCAAAGTCAGGCAGTAAAAGTGTCGATGCAACATTGTACAAACAACTAGTAGGATGCTTAATGTACGTTACGGTAACTCATCCCGACTTAATGTTTGTGGTTTGCTTGATTTCTTATAATATGGTTGATCCCAAAGAAGAACATATGCTGATTGCTAAAAAGGGTACTGAGATATTTAAAAGGCACATTAGATGTTGGAGTTTATTACAAATGGAGCAAGGATGTAAATCTTTTGGGATACACAGACAATGATTATGCGCGAGATATTGACGATAGAAAGAGCACTTCAGGCTATGTTTTCTTTCTAAATGGAGCAGCAATATGTTAGAGTTCAAGAAAACAGGGAGTTGTCTCACTATCATCTATAGAAGCTAAATATGTAGCTGCCACTGCAAGTGCATGTCATGATGTTTGACTTGAGAGAATTCTGAAGGAGCTAGGTGTTCTAAGCAGCGAGTGCATCGATATCATGTGTGACAGTAGTTCAGTAATCAAATTGTCTAAGAACCCAATTATGCATCAAAGGACAAAACATATTGATGTCAGGTATCATTACTTGCGTAATTTGTCAACTAATGGGACTGTGAGGTTAGTGTTTTGCGAACCTGAAGATCAAATGGCAGACATAATGACTAAACCAATTAAGCTAGATCAATTTGTGAAATTTAGAGGCATGCTTGGAGTTAGACAACTTGAGTAAACTAAAGCCAGCATCAGTTTACGAGGAGGAATTTGTTGGAGTTTCTGACTTGGTCTACAACGTTATAGCTAATTAATAGGCAGTAGTATTCTATTTGTTTTCAAATAGCTAATTTGTAGTTATCTTTCAATAAACCATCAATCCATTTCCTTTAAATTTTATCTCTCTTCCTCTTGATGAAGATTGTCTGCTCACTAGAATTGCTTTTGAATCCTTTCTTGATAAAAGCAGGATTCTATTCGACTAAACCAGGTTCTAGGTGCTTGTTTTAATATGTAGAGAGCCTTTTCTCATAGCCTTTTGGCTGTTCAACAAAAATATCTTCTTTTATCTCGCTATGTAAAAAAGCTGATTTGACATCTAACTGATAGAGGTTCCAACTTTTTTGGGCGGCAAAAGCAATGATCATTCTCACAGTATCCATTCTGGGCACAGGTGTGTATATTTCATTATAATCAATTCCATGCTATTGTGTGTAGCCTTTTACAGCCAATCTTGCTTTGTATTTATCAACTTCTCCTTCTCCAGACTTATTTAGCTTGGTTTTATAAATCACTCCTATTTTCTTTGCTCGAGTAGAACTACCAAATTCCATATTTTATATTTTTTTTAATGGATTTGATTTCTTCATCCATAGTCAATCTCTATTTTGGGCTCTTGATAGCTTCCTCAAAATTCATAAGATAGGAAATCATAAAAAATGTCATATTTTCTTCATCCTCTTTAGATAAGCCTTCACCGAAATTATAATCTGCTAACTATATAGGTGAATGTCGATTTCTCCTCTCCCTTATTGTCAAATCTCGTGCAACAGTTACTGGAAAATTGTTTTCAGTAACTGGTTCAATTGTTTCATCAATCGGATCAGTCGTTTCTTCCGTGATTTCCCCTTCTTCGTTTTCAGCAACTGATTCAATTGTTTCAGCAATCGGTTCAGTCGTTTCCTCTGTGATTTCTCCTCCTTCAGCTGTGTTCTTATTGATTTCAATATTTTTCCCTAGTCCAATTTTTCAGTTGCTCTCCATTTACCCATTTTTAGAAATGGAGTCAGATGTTGCTTGCCTTTCATACATGCCTCACAGATGGTGTTTAGAGCTACAATTTGCGGCAGGCCTTTCACCATGTTTTTGTGTTTCAAGGTGCACAAGCCTTTGTAGCCGAGATGACCATAACGATGGTGCCAAAGTGTTGACTGATCTGTATTTGAAACTTGGAGGCATCTTTCTTCATTTGTTGTGGTAGATGGTTCAGTATACAAAATAAACAACTGATTTACGCTCATAATTGACTCTACTATTTTTTCTTTTTGTGGATGATAAATGCTACATACACCATCTTTAAACAGCACTGCTATTTCTTTTTCTTATAGTTATCCAACGCTCAAGAGATTATTTTTGAGTCAGGTACCCAATACACATTACTAATGGTGCAACGAACCCCATGCAAAGTTAATTTCACTGCACCCTCCATAACTTTCATACTTGTATTATTTCTAAATTTGACAATGTGAGAAAATGTCTGGTGTAAGCTTGAAAACATATCTTTACTTGCACACATGGTTTGAGCAACCAGAATCTAAGAACCAAACATTACTCCTTTTCGCTTCATGTCTTCCCATACGAGTCATTAACAACATTTCATCCTCTTATTCCAACTATGCATAATTTAATTCCTTATTCATCTTTGGACATTTATATTGAAAATGACCTAAGTCATGACACCTATAACATTCAACCGTTGCTTTGTTGAAAGTTGATCTTCCTCTTCCGCGTTCTCTGCCCCGGTAAGTTCCTCTTCCTCTATTACTTATTTTCGTTCGTCCTTCAACTTTTAGAACTTGCTCCTCTCCATTAATGTTGGATCTCTGAAATTTTTGTTCATGCACCACTAATGAACTTTGTAATTCATTAATGGACATGTTATCAGTATCTTTGGATTTCTCAATAGATACTACAGCATAAGTAAATTTTCTACAATTTTCTTGTCTGGCATATCTTCTCCATTGCTTCTCATCTGGTTAGAGATTATCATCACTCTTGCAAAATAATATGTGATACTTTCATCCTTCTTATCTCTAGGATCTCAAGTTCTCTCCTTAATGCATTAAGAAGAGATTTCTTCACTTTTTGGTTTCCACCAAATTTTCGCTTCATCGAGTCCCAAACAATCTTGGTTGTGCGACGACCCAAGATTTGTTCAAAGACAGTACGATCAATTTTCTAAAAGAGGTATGCTTTACTTTGTGATCTTTGAGTCTAGCATCATCAGGTGACTCTTTTGTGCCTCAGTCAGCATTGTTCCTTCCTCTGGTTCTGAGAAACCAATCTCTACCCCACTCCATAGACTCTTTGCTTTGAGCAAATTTTCCATAAGCTCGCTCCAATGATCATAGTGACCATCGAAGTGAGGGATCTTCGCTAAAGTTTTGTCTTCACTCATACTCTGTATTTGATCACTCAAAAATTGTGGCTATGATACAAATTGTTATGTTTTGACATAAGTAAGCTTGAAACATAAACAATTGAAGTCTAGTTATTTTGAGCTAATCAAATTCTCCGAATTTTGTATATATTTGCCAATCTAACTTGTCACTAGCTACCTTTAGCAAGAATTTGAGAATCTAAACAGGTTGGGAACCACATTGGTTCCAAAATCGAAAATGTATTCAATACAATTATCTTGATTATTTATTAAAGATGCTCGATTTGGCTGTTTGCGACTTTATTTCAATAGTTGGGGGTCGGTACCGTTATTATAATAATAAAGAACAGTTGATGGATGAAGCACTCATTTACTTGTGATTACAGTCCTTCCTTGACAAAGGAGAGAATAGGAAATTGTCTTCTCGGATGTTATTGCAACAATGATTTTATGATAAAAAAACAAGATAAACTATTAGTTATTGATGTAACAGAGTAACTACAGTAGCTAAGAAGACAATTTAGATCAAATAAGAAAGGCATGTGCATTATACCAGGCAAGCCAAAGCACGGTGAAAAAAGGACTTCATAACCTTACAAAACTGATACATTCCTCGAGAAATTTCAGGTTATTTTCCGATCCAAGATAAATATAAAGAAATTTACTATCATGATTTAGGTTCGTATACAGATATTTGTATATGTTCCATTAACATTAAAAATACCTTAAAAGTTTAAGTATAATTTTTAAAATTTTAAAACTATTAACGAAATTTTAAAAGTTTAATGATATTTTTATTTAACTAAATTTATTTTTGGAACTTTAGGGATTTTTATTAATTTAACATTTTTAATAATTCAGCACAAAACTATTTGCACTAGAATCCCTTTTCCTGGTTCCATGTCTTCTCCGCCCTCTAATGGCAACGTCCAAGCTCTGCACTAACCTTCGCCGTCTTCGTCCCTCTCGTTTTTACTCCTGCGCTTCCCTTTCTTACCCTATCGCCTCTCGACTTCACGAAGCTCACACACTCCCAAGCTCTCATCATCACTCATTCACCAGGCCAACCCATCGCTTTGATCATCATATAACCTCCATTGGTGCTCTCACCGCCTTCTCCTCTCGGTCCTTGTGGACTCGTTCAGACGATGATTCGGAGTTTCAACGAATTGACCTTTTTGCAAGCCGCCTCTCCGACGACGATACGGGCATCCAGTCAGGGATTCAAGACTTGGAACTTGGAGGAGTTGTTGAGGAAGTCATTAATGCGACTGCTGTGGAGGAGTCAATTTTACCGACTCAGCAATTGACTTCGATTCTGGATGGGTTTCATCAGTATACCGGACTGCCCTGGTGAGCATTTCAATGCTTCTCATATGGTTCCGGAGGAAAATTGAGAAATTTGTTCGGGGCGGCGTATGGTTTTTTTATCTTTTCCATCTGGAATCTGAACATTTTGAATCGTGTTTTGTACATAATAGTGAGAACTCACTCAATTTCAAAACTGTTTTTCTTTTATTTCATATTGGTATGCATGGCCAAATTAACGGACCTGTCACTGTTTTTCTCGCCACAGTAGATAACGATCAAGCTCTGCCTTTGGTGTGGTGGAAGTTCATTATAATCTTGCATTTTCATTTTCCCCCCCAAATATTTCCATCTCCATGTATTGTGTACTTAATTGTTGTTAGCGTTGTTACAATTTAGTTAGCTCGGTTAGTCTTTTCGTATCTGTTGTTGTAAACCATCTTTTGTCATGCAAGTTAGCCGAGTAGTTTTCTGTTGCCTTCCTCAAGTTCATCTATTCAAGAATATCAATAAAATACTCTTCCCATTACATTGTTGTACTCCGCGTGTAGGCTTGAGTTATATGCACGAAATTTTAATGTTCTCGTTGTTTAACAGTTTGATCTTTTAGGGGTGAGGAAAGATTGTGTACGGTGTTTTGTATTAAGATTCAAGCTTCAATTTTGATGTCCTTGGAAATAATAAGTTTTTAATTTGCTTCGCTGATCCTTTTAATTTCAGGTGGGCAGTTATTGCCTCGTCAACTTTAGCTCTCAGATTCACGTTGCTGCCCTTACTCATTGTTCAACTCAACAAGTTGAAAAGGATTGGAGAGTTGTTTCCTAAGTGTAAGTTTCCAAAATAACGAATGGATTTATTTCTCTTTGCTACCTGGCTGATTAAAGCTTTTGACTTGGGTTGTTGAACTCTCGAATGATATAACACCCTATAAACCTCAAGGATAAGTTTTGAAATACCCTAAAGAATCGATAAGTTTTGATTCAGCTTAAGAAAGGATTCCTCCTTACCAGGATAGAAGAAAATTATATTGTCGGAAAACTAGAGATGAGATAAGGAAACATTATCCTTCCCAACATTGGAAACCTCAAGGATGTTGCCCCACAATTAGTATATTAGAAAAAATCACAATAATTGCAATCCTTCTTACAATTTATTACTACGTTATTTATACATCAATGTGATTCACTTGTTTAACACAATTAATTTATTTGGACTTTTATTTTGCGTTTCTCAAAGTGCCACCTCCACTGCCACCACCTCTATCGGGACGAAGTTACATCAACCAACTTTCTCTTTTCCGAAAGGAAAGAAAGGCAATTGGATGCCCATCATTTCTGTGGTTCCTTGCATACTTTTCCATTCAGGTGATCCTAATCTAATTAGATTCTATATTGTTTCTGGAAAAAAGTTCTACTTTAATGTTCATCAAAGTTCTACTTTATACTATTTTTTTTTTTTATCTTTGTAAATGATAATCATTCAGTGTCCATTTTGTCTAGAAGTTCAAACGAAATACTCAAGAAAGTATGCAAAAATATTTGTTTTTCTGGATAAAGATTATTGACTTGTAAAATTTGCTCAAAATTAAAATTTTAAGGAAAAACTGGATAGTTAATATTTTTGGCTTCTTGGATAGCTTTTTTGTAAGAGCTGATAATGATGATCGCTGTACTTCTTATTTTGCATGGTCTTGCCCCGTGCTTTCTCTTTATTTTGCTTTGCTTGGAAAGGAGCGAATTCCTAAGGTCAGTTGTTTGCCTAGAAGGTCTTCCACAGAAATCATCTTTTGTTTCTAGGGTTGTGATGGTAACCTTTATAAGGTCTCAAATACTTGGAGTATGTTTGGTGGGACTGTTAGTTTGCTTAGATGATTTGGGATGGCTTTATGGAAACTTTTGGTGTTCTGATCATAGCAGATGTGCTGGGATATGAATTGATGGATGAGGTTGTATACCATCTTCCCATTTGAGATGGGAGGCAACTCTGGCATACTGCTTTCTTTTCTGTTCTTTGGAATATTTGGCTGGGGAAATAAGGAGGGTCTTGAGGAAATAAATGAGGGGAGAGGATGTCTTGGAATGAGGTTTGGGCTTGGCTAGGCTCAATCTACAATTTTTAAGATTATCCTTTATTTCCTTTTTTCGTAATTGGAGCTCTTGTTCCCTGTAATTGTGTAGTTTGATAGTTTTTGTTATTTGATCACTTGGATCCTTTTGTTCCGTTTTTTCTTTTTCATATTTCCCTTTCATGTTCTATTTTCTTCAATGAAAGCTGGCTTTCTAGGAGGGAAGAAAGATTTGTCTCAAGCTCAATTTGGTTTGCTGTATAAACCCATCAGGAGCACAGCTTGTTCTTTAATTAGTTGACAGTATTCTGAACCATAAATTATGGAACTATCAGAGTTCTAAGTTTCACATTAACTTTTGTTATTTTTACTTATGTTTACTTAACCATTCCGTGCAAGCACATATATCATGAAGACTATTTTTCATGTTTTTCTATGTTTAGATTTTCTGATGAAAGTTTTTGTCTTTTTCTCTTTCTTTTTAAATGTTTGTGCAGGTCCCATGCTTTCTATTGTGGATGGTTACTATCCGGAAAATGTCACTTAATCATCATCCTGGATTTGACTGTGTAAGGCTGATATATTAAATACTGAAAAAAAAAAAAAAAAATCAATATGATTCTTACACAATACACCAAGGAGACTGAAAAAACTATCTTTCTCATTAAACCACTTGAAAAGTGCAATCAAGGGCAAGGATGTGTTGAGCTTTGTAGTTTGTTGTATTTAGCTGGTCATCCTATCATACTAGATGCCTCCTGGAATTCCTTTCATTTCTGAGCTTTGATATGATCAACAAGCTGCCGTAGTTGCATTATTTTCATTTTTTTTAATATCTAGGGATTTTATTTTTATTTTTTATGCCTCTAAAGTTGGAATTAGTGAAGCGTTAAGTTTGTAGTGCATTATTTGCAGGGTGGTGCTTTATGGTTTCAAAATCTAACAGAGTATCCACATGGAGTTTTAGGCCCCATATTTCCACTTCTAGTTGCCAGCTTGCACTTCATTAATGTTCAGGTATTCCAATTTTTTCTTGTTTTCAAGCACAAACATGTACAACAAATTTCTTTGAATAGGGTAGTATGTTAGGTGCTTCTGATCTAGCTCGAGTGTTTATAAGGCATGTAAGGATTGCCTGGTGCCGGGTTCAAGAGGCATTGAAACCTAAGATTTTTAGAATGGTTGCTGCAGTCTATGTGGATGTTTGAAAAGGAAAAGTGGAAGGACATCGAAGAGAATATAGCAGAAACTTCCATAGAGTTTTGTAGCATTGTATGGTCTTACAAACATGCATGGACTTTCATTAGTTATCAGCAGTATGCCAAGAGAAAATTCTTGTTTTTCTTCAATCTTCACTTGCCTAGCACATTGTTGATTGTCATCCTGAAGAAACTATGTTGTTTTGACTTATTGTTTCCATATTGTACATTTTTCTGGGGCAATATAAATTTTCTGGTTTCTCAAATCTTGCCAAAAAATCATCCACATTTTCAATTCTCATTGTTAGCAGGTATGTGTTCGTGGCTAATTTCTTTTTTGCCTTTGCCCAGGTGTCTTTCAGAAAATCATCTTTGGAAAAAGCAACTGGTATATTTGGCATTTTAGCCAAAGTGAGTGTTTAAGATGTTCTTAATATTGACAGAAATGTACTCATTGGATCATGCTTATTTTTTTGTTCCATTGCTTTAGTATTTATTTCAAACTGATAAATATATTTTCTGTCTCTGCAGTACTACAAACTCTACTTGAATCTACTGACTGTACCACTGTTTTTTATTGGTTACTGTATTCCTCAGGTAATTCTGTTCTTGATTATTTTTTGGAGTGGTATTTTTTAATTTTGTATGTGATTTCACCATTCTTATAGTATTTACTGGAAGCATTTTGACTTCATAGATGTAACATGTTTTACTCATTTAAAATTTGTCTACCAGGACTTCTGTATCCTTTTTAAGAAGCATTTAGTTGAGGCTTTCGTATTTTATCTGTGTACTTCGTTTCAACTCTTTTTTCTGCGCCGGAACACTGTTCAATTTTTAGTTGATACAATGTCGATTGTTTTGTAATTTTTTTCTAAAAAATGGATTTTACATGTCTGAAGGGTTTTCTTTTTGATGGGACAAAAATTAGAGAATATATTCATTAAAAAAATGGAGATGAGATATCCCTACTAGGTCAATGAGTCACAAAAAGGCTTTCTTTTTCGACAAGAAATGAAATGCTCATCGTTGTAATAAAAAGGGTAAAAAAATTTACACCCCCATATGTTGTTATCTTGCTTGATCACCTCTGTGCTCATGCAGGAGCAATTAGTATTTCTATTCTTATTTTTGTTTTTGTTAAGAAACGAAGAATAATTGATTAAAGAGGGACGGACTAAAGAATACTAAATTAGAATTTAGTGGGATTGACGTCCCTACAGAAAGGAAGAACTAGCCAACTGATCCTAACAGAATCTAAGTTAATCTCTCCTCTTATTTTTTTATTATTATTATTAATTTTTTTTTTAATGATTGACCAATTTACCCTAATGGTATTACCTCACAACCCATATGAGCTGGTGTATCTATATAGCTTTTCTTTGCTCAATTGTTACTCCTTTTTACCTTGTCTGACAGTTCTTATTACGATCATTCTCGTTGTTTCTCAATCTTTGTGCCAGTATACTGACATCTTGCCCCTGCCCATTTGGTCCAGAGTTTACTGAACTTTTTCCCCTCATTGTTTCTTTGGCAGGGTAGTCTAGTCTATTGGGTTACGAATAGTTCGTTCACTGCAATTCAGGTGAGGTCTTTGCTTAGTTTTTCATCGATTAAGAACCAAATTTTATCACTTTTGTTGAATGAATATTTTGATCGATTGCTGTTTGGACATACTTTAAGTTTTTGGAATATCTTTTGCAGTGGTCTTTTGGTTTTTTCTTGCGAGCAAATCTTTTCCCTTTATTTCTAATTCCTTTATGTTGTCTGTTGTTCTCTTTCCTGGCTAACAAAAAGAACCTTGATTAAAAGATCCACACTTTCATTTTAAAATTCTAAGTTTCAACCAGTTAGAGAATGGTTTTGGGATTCGTTGACTCAATTATTGATTGCCACTCTCTGATTGTCGTTTGGTTGCTTGACCAAATGAGAAGATCACACTATCCTTTCAAGATTGTTGGAAAACTTATTTTTTGGTCTATTAATAGCCAAATGACCAAACGCTTCATCACACAGGAGGAAGTTCTTTTACCAATTTTTTAGTGATGAACTTGTGGGCAGCTCTATAACCCACCGTTACCACCTCTGACTTTCCTTGTATAATTTCTTTGAGCATCATGGTACAAGCATATAAAATTGCAACAGCGAAGTTATAAAAAAAGTGACTCTTCAAAACTCTGACATTAGTTTTGCGCAGATTAATTTTTGCCAAGCGATAGTACCCTTGGTTTAGCCCTTGTTTCAGTCTTCCACTAGCAGAGCCTGCCCATGTTTTACCCTCAATAATGATACTCAACCTAAGAGTTCATTAGCTGTACTTCAATTGTCTCCATTTGTAACAATGTAATTATAAAGCTACCGTACAATCCAGCTAGTGGGTATTTGAGTGCAGTGAAAGTGTAGCCATCTTCTTCCAATTGTATCTTGAACAAGGATTGTTGTAATTGGCTGGCGTGAGAGGTGCAAAAAGACACTAAGTCCTAAGATTATTATCTGGTGGGTGATTACAACCAATTTTTTTCCCCTTGAACTAATCTAGGACAAACTCACTATATAATGCTGTACAAAAATTGGATGAGAAGGATATTAATTTTGTCGCGGGTGATATGCTCACTTCATGTTCAACCATCTATGGCATTTATATATGGCTCAAATGATTGTTGCCAAGCTTTTTTCCGAAGTGATCCGCTTGGATGGATTTCCCAAGTCCATCATTTCCAAATGCCGTTACCAGGATTTTTGAAGGAATTGTACAAACGATTGGAATTTTCAGTAATGAATTTTTTCCTTCTCCTTCACTCTCTCTAAAAAATTAAAAAATAAATAAAAATAAAAAAGGTTTACTCAATTATTGTTGTTTTTTTAGTACTTTTTGGTGGTTTGATTGCATATTTTGAGTAGCTTATTTTTATATCAATCTTGCAGCAATTAACCCTCCAACATCCTGCTGTACGCAGTAAATTGGGATTGCCTTTCAAGGATGCTCCTGTGGGCACTGCAACTCTCAGAGAAACCAATGATCCAGGCAAACTACCGTTGGATACACCCACCAAGTGGAAAAAAATTTATGTAGAGAAGCTGTCTCCTAAGGAATTGCTTGCTGTAAATTATGCTGAGCTCAGTTTTCTTTTTGTGTTGGTTCAAGTTAGTGTAATACAAACGTTTTCAGGTAGCTAATGATTAACCTTGACAGCTTTCCGTTCAACTCCTATCAAAAGGGCAAAAAGAAAAGGCTATTCCTTTACTGCGGTAAGCTTGCTAGTCTTCTTTCTTTAGATTTCACTATCATGTATATCTTCTATATGGGCCTCTCTGGTGGGTATTTTGGTCTAAATTGCAGTGGAAAAAAAGGCCACACATGACTCGTTTAATATTTTAGACAGGCACTTAACAAGGATCCTGAGTATGTTCGAGCTTTGATTGTCATGGGACAAACTCTGTTACAAAATGGGCAACCTGCAGAGGCTATTGCATTCTTAGAACGTGCAATTTCCAAGGTCCGAGTTCAAGTGTTGGATTTCCTTTTTCCTATTAGTGTATGATTTTCTTGCTCGTGTAACAATGGTATGATGTGTTGACAATTATTTGAGTTTCTGATAACAATACATGGTCATTTTCAGAATTGAGTACAGTCGCCCTTTTCATTAAATTGGTAAAGATTTAAAACCTAATTTAAGAAGAAAGTCAATGAACAAGACAGGAAAGACCCCGGTAGTAACCAATTAGCAAGAAAAGAAAGGTAAGGGCATTTTGCACAAGGAATGGAAAATAAACGGGAGAAATTATGCGCATGAGGAAACTAATTGAAAAAACAAGAAAAAGGGATCTTGGTTAAGGTCATGGGCCAAGTGAGCTTTTCAGTAATCCCCCTCCCGATTGAATGTAGCTCGATCATATAATTCTTGAAATGTTTTTTTTTTTAATACATCCTTGGTAATGAGATCTTCATTTTGTTTCTATCCTATTCATTCTCTTGGTTGAAATCATGAGTAATTTAGTGACAACAAGAGTAGATAAGGGTTTAGTCGGGGATTCTAAGATAGGATCTGAGAGGACCTCATCTTTCATATCTTTAGTCTGTTGAACCATCTTTTTTTTTTTCTTGGGGAGGAGAGTTCATATACTAATCTTGATAGTTCCTTTTCCCTTCTTTGGAACTATCTCTAGTCTTAAGATAAACGGAGGGAAAAGTCTCATCATTATCTTAAAGTATTCTTACTCTAATTGGACTATTGGGTGACTTTGGAGGGTTGTGAAGATACCTAGCTACTCTTTTCATATCTGGGGCTTCCCTTGGGTGGTAATTCGAGGAGTGTGTCTTTCTGCAACCCTAGAGCAAACCCAAAGAATCCTCTTGTCTTGGAGAAAGGCTTTCTTTCTATAGGAAGGAGACTTACCTTGATTCAATATAGTAAATTGGATCCCTATTTACTTTCTTTCCTCGTTTAGAATCAGTCTCTGTGTTACAAAGAAAGTTTACTGAAGAACTTCTTATGGGAAGGAATCGAGGAGGGTGGTGGATCTTACTTGGTAAGGTGGGAGGAAGTTTCAAAGCTGGTGGAGGCTGGAGATTTAGCCGTTAGTAACCTGAGATTACGGAACGCGGCTATATGAGAGAGAACTTATGGTCGCAGTCTTAGCAGTCCAAAAATGGAGACTTTACTTTCTGGGGCAAAAGCTTACAGTTTTATCTGAGATAAGAGCTTCAAAATATTTGCTTGAGCAGCATGAAGTTCAACCTCAATACCAGCGTTGGTTGACCAAACACCTTGGGTATGATTTTGAGATATTATATTTGCCTGGGTTACAAAATAGATTAGACGATGTGTTATCAAGAATGCATCAACTGATAGATAGAAGTGTTGGCTGTCCCTTCCTTTATGGATGTTAAATTGATCAAGAAAGAGGTCAAAGATAATAAGGAATTGCAGATAGTCATTCCCACGCTGGAGGAAGATCCCGTAGGAGTGCCGAAGTTTTCATTACATCAAGGGAGATTATTGAAGGTTAGTCCTGTTGAAATCATCCTCATTTGCATACTTTTCACGACTCTGTGCTAGAGGGACATTCTGAGTTTTTGTGAACTTGCAAGAAGTTGACGGGAGAACTATTTTGAAAAGGAATGAAATCAGATGTCAAGTCCTATGTGAAGCAGTGCATTGTGTGACTGAGAAATAAGTCTGAAGCTCTATCTCTTGCCAGATTACTACAACCTCTGTCAACCCGGGTAGATTTTGGGAGGCCATCACTATGGATTTTGTCAAGGTTACATAAATCCATGGGGAATGACACAATTTGGTGGTGGTAGACTGACTGAATAAATATGGTCATGTCATCCCTGTCTGTCATCCTTTCTCTGCAAAATAGGTTGCTGATGTGTTCATTCAAGAGGTGGTGAGATTACATGGTTTCCATTGTTCTAATGTATCAGATTGTAACAAAATTTTCATGAGCCATTTTTTGTAAGGAGTTGTTTGCCTTGCAAGGGACTCATCTCAAATGGAGCACAACTTTTCACCCTCAGACGGATGGCCAATCGGAGATAGTGAATACGTGTTCGTAGATAGTGAATACGTGTTCGTAGATAGTGAATAAGTGTTCGGAAATGTGCCTCAAGTGTTTTTGCATTGAGCAACCTGAGAAATGGGTATAGTTACCATGGGCTGAGTATTGGTACAACACCACTTTTCATGTGTCAATCAACACAACTCCGTTTCAGGTAGTTTATGGAAGACAACCACCACCACTAATTTCCTATGGGGATCGAAAGACATCAAGCAGTGCGTCGGAACAACAGTTGCTGGACCGGGATCTCACCCTTGTGGCGTTGAAAGAACAATTAGCTATGTTAAAAGTTGGATGAAGAAATATGTGGATCGGAAACGAGGAGAATTGAAGTTTCCTGTGGGAGATGATGTTTGCTTAAAGTTGTGATCGTATAGGCATCGATCCATGGCTGAGAAAGGGTGTGCAAGAAGTTATCTCCTAAATTTCTTGGCCCTATAAGATTGTTGAAAGGGTTGGAACGGTCGCATATAAGCTTGAATTACCACCCGAGGCTTCAATTCATAATGTTTTCAACATTTCTCAATTGAAGAAAGCTATTGGACTAGGGAACGTACTTCAACTTCACCCTCCTACTCTTGAAGACTTACAAGTGGACTGTGATGCCCAATGAAATCCTTGGTTGACCCTGGAATTATGACATCCTTGGTTGACTGTGATGCCTGATAGTGAATAACTGTTCGTAGATAGCGAGTACATGTTTGGAAACGTGCCTCAAGTGTTTTTGCATTGCACATGTTTCAATCGACACAACTCTGTTCAGGTAGTTTATGGAAGACAACCGCAACCATTAATTTCCTATGGGGATTGGAAGACTTCAAACAATTCGTTGGAACGACATTTACTAGACTGGGATCTCGCGTTCGTGGTGTTGAAAGAACATTTGGCTTTGGCAAAAATCAGATGAAGAAATATGCATATTTGAAATGAAGAGAATTAAAGTTTGCTGTGAGCAATGATGTTTTCTTGAAGCTGAGACCGTGTAGGCAGCGTTCCATGGCTGAGAAATGGGGCATTTTTTGGCCTATAAGATTGTTGAAAGGGTTGGAACGGTGGCATATAAGCACGAATTACCACTTGAGGCTTTGATTCATGATGTATTCCACATTTCTCAGTTGAAAAAAGCTATTGGACCATGGAACATACTCCAACTTTACCCTCCCACACTCAGACTTACAAGTGGACTGTGATGTCTGATGAAATCCTTGGTTGACGCATTGAATTATGAAATAGAGCAGGAAGAATGGCTAGTGACCAGCAGACCTGTGAGGTTACATGGGTATCAGTTAACTTTATGAAGACGCAATTCCCTACTTTTCACCTTGAGGACAAGGTGATTTTTCGAAACCAGGTGTATTGTGAGACCCCCAATTCAGCTTACTTACTCGAGTAGGCGGTAAAAATGGGAGTGCACATGGGACCATTAGTTAGTGGAGCAAATGGTTGAGGGAGAGTACAACCTGTGGAGACTGAGGGGGGTTTTTTGTCGCGCTTTTGAAGGAGAGGATTCCAGCTCTCTCGAATTGCTGAATAAGTCGTTATCGTGTTCTTCATGCTCTTATTTTCTTGTAGTCACTTGGATTTCTGCTAAGACTTCTGTTATCCAATGTATAAATATCATATTAGGGTTCGTTTCCCCTGTGTTCGATTATTTGGTGTTTATCTGATTGCAAGTAATAGTCAGGATCCCAAACAGGTTCCTCTAATGTTATTCCTAGTTCAATTAGGATCTTGAAGTCATATACCTTTACATATTTGTACCTTGGTGGTCTTCAGCTTCTACATCATTTATGGGTACAACTAATTCAGCATGTTACAAAGTTTTCCCAAGCAAATGAACATCTAGTGGTTGACCAGATTTTCGAGCTTTCCCAATCAGCATCTAAGTAGATTTTGGCATTTATTTTTGTTGCTTTCTTGAGTACAAGCCTTTTAATGGAGCTATTTTTAGGTATCCCAAAATCCTGAAAACACTCGGTATATTCTCTTAGTGAGACTAGACTTGCATAATTGACTACAAAGTAGATATGAAATCTGTAGAACGATTGAGGCAAAAAAGTTTCCATTAAAAATATATACTATTGCGTTTTATCAGTAGGTGCATTGTCTTTGCCCATGTGTCCATCATATATGTTACTATTGTGTTGCATCATTTCTTAATCCGTAGACAAGAGGTTTTAAGCATAATTTACAATGTCTGATGCCCATTATTTGCTTATCTCTTATTTCGCTAAAACGATACTCATGTCTTATTCAGTTATTTCTTTCCGGTCATCCCACAGAAGTTGAGGGTGAAGATCTTCTAATTCTTGCATCCCAATGGGCAGGTGTTGCCAGTATAAGGCAGGTGAGAATTGTCCATGTTTTTTTTTTATTTCCCCTATGCCTATTAAGAAGGGGATCAAGATAGATTGAATCAAATCTGTTAATTAGGAACTTTATTCTGGACTCTTCAATTGCATGTAAGAGAGAATTTAAAGATGGCTAGGATGGACATTGTTACATAATGTGGTCAAAATTGAAATATCTGTAGAGATAGTTATAAAACTGCCCCAAAAGCTGGACCTGTTAAAACTGGTCTAATTTCCATTTTATTTCATTTTCAACTACCTGTGGCTGGGAAATTTCGTTATTCTTTGTATAATTTGATTGCACCCTAGATATTACCAGACATGTTAATTTGAAGTGAAATCCATGGTTTCTTCCAGTTGATCTGGAAAATAACTAGCTCAATGAAGTTGACACTGTTGTGTTAGCCCTAGCAATTTGCCGTTTTCTGGATTAATTTGGCATGATATTCATGCACATTGTGAGTATCAATCTACGTTCTATAACTAAATTTCTTGTCACTATTGGTGTGTCAGGGGAAAATGGTAGAAGGCATTGCTCACCTGGAAAGAATTGCAAATATGAAAGAGCCAGAAGAACCAAAGAGCAAAGCCCATTATTATGATGGATTGGTTCTGCTAGCAAGGTCTCAACCATACGAGTGATTAGAAAAGATTTCACATTCCCTTCCATCAACAAGAAATTTACTAATATCTTATTTCTTGTCGTTTCAGTGCTCTTTACAATGAAGGTCGTAAGGCTGAAGCTACCAAATACTTACAGTCAGCTGCAGCTTATAATCCTGCCTACAAGGAATACCTGGATCAATGCGAGGACGACAATGATAAATTAGTGGGCGATCTTGTCAGCAGCCGGAGAGGAGATTATTGATTCACTTCCCCTTTCGAAACATGACTGACTTTTCTTTGATGTTAGTTATGAATAATCCAACAGAGAAAATCCAGGAGTTTCAACAGAGCAAATGTGTTCAAAATTGGACAAACACTGCAGCTGATGGCAACGACATTATATCTCCCACATTCAATTGGTTAGGTAACTTCCCTATAGTTCACTGTTGAGTTCAATATTGTTTGGATGAATTTAAAAGAAAAAAGAAATGCTCATTTGTTTTAATAATATATTGTTATTGAAGTTAGTTTTTTACCCCAAAAAAGGTATATTCTTATTAAAGGCTTAGATGTGATGCAGATTACAGTTGTGAAATAAACTGAGATATGGTTTCAGTCTGAACTTTTGTGCTTCTTTATATGAAGTTTGACGGTCAGAAGGATGATGAGGGTGGATTTTGGTTTGCGAATGGTCTATATCCTTGAATTAGGTTTCTTAATTCAGTGTTTATCTATAATATTTGATCCATATTATATTTTGTTACGAGGGTCGTCTGTATCTTTATTATTTACGGCACTAACTTCACTTAAATATATTACTACTATTTTCACTTTATTATTTACGGCACTAAAGCCGGGGTTGATGTGGAGTGGGCTAAAGAGAAACGTGGATGGGTTAGCTGGTGGCGTTGGGTCTGTACTGAATGAATTCTAGATTAGGCTGCAGCCAGTTGGTGTATTGGTCTGAAGCTGGAGTTGGCCTGTTGGATTATGGATCGAATATGACCCGACCTACCCCAACCCAGTGAATCACTCTTTTCGATATGACTCATGATCAAAACAAATAAATGAAATAGAAATAAGAACTTAGGGGGAGAGTTTCTTTAAACCGAGCAATTTGGAACAATTTTAAGTATGTGTGTTTCAATTCTCTTGTTGTGAATAGAGCTACACATAATGAGTATTGAGTATTTACGGTACAGAAAACACTAACAAATTTTCTAAACATTATCCATTAACTTATTAGTCAAACCTATTTACTAACATCTTACTAACTACGATGATAATTATTAGGATCACACCACTAAAAGGACTATTGACTAAAGATTTATATTGATAGAAGAGGGAATAAAAATACGTTTTCAAAGGTTCAATTTAATACATATATAGCTTTATTAAATATAACTATCTACTTTGTATGACCATCTAGTATATATAATTATTGGTGTATACTTTTTTAGATACAGCCTTAAAAGTTTATATAGCCTTACAAGTTTTGTTTAAAGACCATTGCTTTTTTACCTTCTTTTTAAGAATCTTTAACTATGCTTATAAATTAAGTAAAATTGTAGAGCGTCTTGAATTTTAACGCCCCTAAAATTTGAATAATTTAAGTTGAAGTACTGAGAACTCATATGAGTTCTATGGATCAAATTGGACGATTTTATATTATGTGTAACATTTTGAGACCTAGTTGATGGTTGCCCATGTCTTAGTACTCAATTTTGATTACACAATATTATGTGGTCTTAAAATAAATGTGGTGTAAGACTGGATATGGAAAAAAAAAAAAAACTATAATTTTAATTATAAAAAACATTGGAATCAAACCAAAACAAACAGACAAAACAAAAAATTCGGTAACGATGAATGTTGGATTATTACTTGTAAAACATTAATCTAAGAACTCAACTATTTGTGTTCAATTGACCCAAAATGATGATTTGAATTAATGTGAAGAGCACAATGCACAAATGACAATTCTTTTTTCTTTAAAAAAAAAAAAAAAAAAAAAAAAGTTTCATTTGGGTCCTTTCTTTGCGGTCTATCCATCTCCCTCTCTTCAGATTCAAATTTCAACTCAATTGCACCATCCGCCTCTTCCTCCCGTTCTTCCGTCTGGTAACATCCAACGTTTAATTTTCGATTTCATTCATTTATTTTCTGTTCTTCCTCTTCTTATCATGCTTTCGATCCGTTAAATCATGTTATTTCTACATCTTTTCCCCGGTTTTTTTTTTTTCTGAATACACACTAGGCCTTTTCATTTTCCTTTTCCTTTTCATTTTCATGTACGATTCAGAAATTCAAAATGATCGCTAAAAGATGCTTCTGATTTCGATTGTAAAGCGGAGTAGTTCAATGAATCTGGTCTTTCCTTTCTGCTCCACGAACTAGCGAGATTGAATCTTTGCGATTTTCTTAAACTTCTTTAATTCCATTTGCGCTTTCTTCAAATCTGAGGAGATAATTTGAGGCTAAACATTGAAAATAAGGGAACATACAGTATAGGGAAGGACTTTAAGCCCTTTTCTATTTTTTATGTTAGAAATCGGCTCGCACATCAAATTGTAGATTGGAAGTTCATAGCTCAAGTAGCAAGAAAACTAATTTCCCACAACCCCCACACCACACCACCCATAAGCGCTTAATTTTTCTTTTACTTTTGCTCCTAGCAAAATCCCACATCGATTGGAGAGGGGAACAAGTGCCCGTCAGGACCCACATCGATTGGAAGGGGAACAAAGCATTCTTTATAAGAGTGTGGAAACCTCTCCCGAGTAGACGCGTTTTAAAAACCTTGAGGGGAAGCCCGAAAGTAAAAGCCAAAGAACAATATCTACTGGTGGTGGACTCTGGACTTGGGTTGTTACATCCTTCTCCATTTTTAACAGCCATAGGCCCTCGGTATAATATGCTTATTTTTGGTTCTCTTGTGTTGATATCTTAGACGAATTGTATGCTGCGCACAGGTACACACCCAAAGAGGCTTGATTTTGCTAACGATACGAGCATATGCAAATGAAAATTAAAAATAGGCTCTAAGAAATGGTAATCTTGTACAGTATAAGAAACCCTGTTGTGTTTATATTTTCTGAAACATTGATGTTCTTAATTTCTTGATTTATCTTTGCATACGACTGGGTGTGTAATTGAATTAATTTCTTTTCTAATCTGTTCTTGAATGATTTGACCAAAACAAAAAACAAGAGATTGAATGAAAGTTACATCTTGCTTTGAGTATCATCGTTTTGCCTTTCCCTATACTGAATTTCTTGCGCATTGTTTCTTATTGTGTTGTTGAATATAGTAGGAATTACATGCTACTGGGAAAGTTTAGTTGATTTGTGTTCAATCCCTACTTATAGCATTGCTAAAATAAAAACAAAAACTTAATGCTTGTGAATAATGTAGTTTTCTCCTTCTTTAGATTCTCCATATGGATCCAGAGGCTGCACGAACGGCTCGGGAATCGCTAGACCTTGCATTTCATATGTGTAACGTACTCGATGCCGGGATCGATCGCCACACCCTCTCTGTCCTTATTGCACTCTGTGACATGGGTGTGAACCCTGAAGCACTGGCTGCTGTTGTCAAGGAACTAAGCAGAGAACCGCCCTCATCGGAAACCATCATCTCAGGTAACAAGTCATAACCTATATGCAAAGAAACAACTCTGTTCTTCTTGTGATGATGGTTGCTAAAGTTGATATCTATGTGTTTTTAAACCACTTTACTATATATGTAGCTTACTTGGATCTTGTGAGATGAGATGGGTTGGTTGAGTTCATAATGTTTTTATGTTATGTTTTCTTGATTTCTGCAATTGGTTCGATACTAGCTACTTTCCTGCCTCAACCATTAGTCAACGAACACTTATATGCAAAGAAATGTAGAATGAGGTGAGAATAAAAATATTTAGTAAGTAGCCTACTTATAAGCTTTCATCGCATCCAATTCTTAGTAAATTTCTTTGGGTTTTTCTCGGGCCTAATTCTACTACTATCTAAGCTTTTGGGGAGGCCTTAAAGTTTTGAGTGGTTCTCATACTTGTCACAGACCTTGTCGGGTCCTGAAAGTTATTCACTAGATTCTAGTGTAGTGTTGTAGATCTATTGGACGATGCATCTCATATCAGGAGTGAACTAACTTTTTTGTTCTCATAATTAGTAAGCTTGCATTCCACAACCGTGAACTTATGATGTCCTGGGTTGAGGTGCAACCTCATCATATTTTATAGGGCAGTGTGGTGTCTTAGTCTAAACTCATCTAGAAGGTTTAACTAGTGGCCCTTCCACAGAAATTGCCATACAGTCAATGTTTTAGGGAGCGATCTACGTACCTACATGCTACTTAGTATACCCATGTTCATATAAACTAAGCAGCTCAATCCTACCATATTAACTTCAAGAAAGATGTAAAAGATATTGTTCAAATTACCCTAAGATAGTCAAGTTACATTAAATGAAGTCAAATTTCATTAAAGTTGATCTCAGGTTGCAATTAATGACACGTTAAGAAGATCAAAGTTCATTATGCAACAAAGATTTCAAGATACTTAGATTGTTACAAAATTTATGAAAAATGATTGAAATCTAGATGTATGGTGTTTTATTAATATATTTTGAGTTTTAACTTTTTATTTACTTTTCGATTACTTTTAATGGTGGCTAATTATGGTAATAAAGTACGAAAATTACTAACTCAAAAGTTTCATTTTAAGGCTGTATAAAGGTATGTATGTTGTCTCTGTAAAGTAGATTTGAAAAAAATGTAGTTAAGAGAGCATTTGTGCTTTCTTTTGACAATGGCTAAGTTTTTTTTTTTTTTTGGGGCAATTCTATATAATTTAGGTGGCATGTTTAGAAACGCTTTATTATTGCCCTGAAATATTTGATCCTCCGAATCTTACTTTTCCTTGAAGTAATGGCTTATTGTTTTGGGGTGCTTGGATATATTTAGATCTAGAGATCTTATTATTCAATAAGGTTGCTATATCAGATTTGAGGGTTTTAACATTTAAGAATTAAGAATTTGCACATCCAAAACGTTTACGAGAGTTCTTAGATTCAATTAGCTAGGGTTTCCATATCAAAATTTGTTCAGTTCTTAGATTCAATTAGTTACCATTTGGGTACAAACAACTTAAAATAGTTTAAACACTTTTCAAAAAATTTTCCTTTTCTTTCTCTCTACAAAAATGACAACAATCCTGGTATGATTTCCTAAAACTCATATAAAATTCTTATCATTTAATTTCTAACTCAAAACTAACGAATCCGAGCTAAATTAATAAGAATGTAAAATATGATTTAACCTAAAATCTCACTCTCGTAAAACTAAATACATGTCTATGCTTAAATTTGGAAGCTGGTTTCTATTTGCAGGCATAACTTCTATGTTTGAGAAGGGTTCGGTTGAGGTATTTTAGGGAAGGGACGTGAGACGTTAGTGAGAAGTTAGGAAAGGGTGTGAGGGTATTTTAGGTATTTTAGTTAACGTATATTGTTTTTATTCTTTTAATTCGATAATATATATCATAATTAATTTCATTTAAAGCAGCAGAAGGAACAACGGACATTACAATAGATTAAATTCTCTACTACATAGCTGGAGACTTGTTTTGCCATACCACTGGATGCGTCTCTCTTTTGACAGATTTCATTCTATTAATGAAATCTGTTTTTTTAACTATAAAAAGACACACAAACTCCAAAGCATTATTAAAAATGGAGAGCACCATGAAAAATGAGTTCACTCACCGACCACTTGGGAGGACACAGAAACAGAATCAACAATGTTCCCTACAACCTCTTTGGACTCCTTAAGAACCTTGATGCTCTTCTTCAGCTTCTCCCTTTTTACAGACAGCGATGGCGACTCCTCCAACAGCCTCTCAATCCCTCCTCCGCCCGGCCTCATCAGCTCCCCAATTGTCTCCTTCTCAATCTCCTTGTTCACTAGATTCTGCACACTGTACTGCAAGTACAGCGCCGTGCTGTCCACCATTCTCCTCAAAACAATCTTCCAGTATGCCGTCATCCTCATCTTCAGATCGAAAGCCTGCTCAAGACAATCTGGATGCTGCCACAGGTTCCCCACTTCGACGTTTCCGAATCCGTTAAGGACCACAGAAGCTGGATGTGAATCGCTTCTCAGCACCTGGTTCAAGAATGTCCCTTGATTGCCCATGAGCTTGTTCCATTCGGTTGTGTATTCAGCATCACATGTGTAGTCTGTGAGCTTCTCCATTTCTACAATCTCTGTTATCCAACTCACAGTTCGGTCTTTCATCGCCTCGACAACGTTTTTTCCTGCTCGTCTGATGGGCTGTTGGAGCTGTGGATAATGTTCAGAATGGCGCATCAACACAGCAAGAACAATGACCTGAATGTAATCCCAAGCTTTCATGACAAACTCAACTGGTAAATTTGATATTAAGTTCACTTTCCTTTGAAGGATTGAGAGAAAGGCTGTGCGGGGGAGGAAGTTTGGAAGTCCAATGCCTCTGGATTCCTCCAACACTTTGATCTCTTCCATTAGGAAGTTGGCTGTGTTGTCCGTTCCGATACACTTGTGAAGCTCGCCGGAGAATTGATTGATCATTTCGACCATTCTGGCTGTTGAATGCATCTTTGCGTCGTCGGGAAACTCATCATATTCGCCCCTGAGCAGAACTTTTCGGAGGGACTCTTTGGATTGTCCTATGATCTGCATGAACGTTGTCATTGCCTCAGCAACTGTTGATAGTTTCTTTGGCATCTTATTGAGCTCCGCAATATTTGTAGTTAACTTTTCGTTGATTTGCTTGACAACTTCTGGCATGCATCTTGCTATACTACCTGCTTGAATTTGCACCAACTTCTGAGCCAACACTGGGATGCCTACAACAGATTTGTCAATCTTGGAGAGAAGAGGATGAGTTGCAAACAGTTTAGCTTCTGCGACTCGAGCTTCCTCGTACGACTCATCACCGATTCGGTTCCTGACACAAACATAACCAAGCCCGATGTTGACATCGTCTGCAGTGACCTTCTCATGTAGGCCTTCTGGTGCCTTGTCCGACTTAGTCACGACTGCCAACGTTCTCATCCCGGTCTTGTCGACACTCTGAGACATTCGTATCGATTCACAAGTTGGAAAATCAACGGTTGCAGACAAGACGTTCAAGATGATGCTCTCTTCTGGCTTAATATGCTCCATGATTATATCTTTGATTTGGTCATAAATATCTTCAGGCTGATCTTTAACAGGTACTCTTGTAATCCCAGGGAGATCAACCATTGTAAGATCAGGAACACCATTTTTCTTCACAATCAAAGTCAGTGGCGTTTTTGATATCCCTTTGCCACTGCCAGCAATCTCCTCTGTGGCTGTACTGATGTCTTCAGCAATGAAGGATTCATCTGTGTGGACTGTTTTTCCGCTGTACTCCAAGAAGAGATCAGGTTCCGGATTGGGGTGATTTTGGAGCCTCATTATTAGAGGGACCCTGGTGCAGATGCCCTGACCTCGAGGTAGGCTGATCCCGGCCAATGACTCGAGGACACTCGACTTTCCTGATGATTGATCACCAACAACAACTATGGTTGGCAGTTGGATGCCTTCTCTCATGATCATGAGATGACGAAGCTTATCCACGGCATCGAGGAGAGGGCGAATGCGATCATTGTAGGATACAATCAGGGGCGGGACCGAAACGGAATGGCTGTGGCTGCTTGATTCTCCTTGATGAACAGATGAGCTATCGTTGCTGTACGGTGCCATTCTTAGTCTGCAGGCTCTGTGAGGGCAAGAAGACATAGTTAAAGACTTGGAAAAGAGAGATTACAAACAAGTATGCACTTTCTTATAGGAAGTATATATATATATATATATTATATAGCATTGTATCACATAATTCGTTCTAATAGATCTCTAAATTTTAACTTTTACTGGCATTGACGAGTTATATATGTACCATTCTTTAATTTCTCTCTCGAAAACAAAAAATTCCAAAAAAAAATAAATAAAGGCATAGACAAAGGAGAAAAGAAAAGTTCTTATGCTTGCTAATTGTCTTCTCTGTCTCAAAATTCTCATAAATCAAAAGCTTTGCGGCAACAAAAGTAATAATTTTGTCTAGATTGCAAGGGAGGACAAGAATCCTGTCACATACATTTATTTATTTTAATTTGTATGGTGTTTTTTTTTTTTTTTTAATTTGAAAAATGATTAAATTTTTTTAATATTTAATAAAATGTAATATATGACTGAGATTTATTATTAAATAGATTATTAATTTTTTTTTTCCTTGCTTGCTATGCAGTAAGAGGGCATATAAATATCTTCCATTAGTTTTTTCTGTTTTCCTTTTATATATAAATATATTTAATCCATATTCTATTCTTTTAAGGCTAAATTAATAAAAATACTCTTAAACTTTATATTGTCTCAAAATTTTCAAAAATACTTAGTTTGACCAGTAATCATTACTATTTGTTTTAAAAATACTCTCCAACTTTCCAAAGGGTTTCGAAAACAACCCTCAATTTTTTAAAACGTTTCAAAACACCCCATTTAACTTTAAAAGATATTTAAAAAATATCCTAAAATTTTCAAAATTTTTATTAAAGTCCTTAAAAAAAAATTTAAACTAGAAGAACACTTTCAAAACTTTTTTAAAAACTTAAAAAATAGCTTTAAAACTTTTTTTAAAAAATTCAACCAAAGAATGTTAGTACCATATTTCAAAATACCTATAAATACTAAACCTAAAATTGATACCTTGAAGTCTTAGAAAAATATTAAAAAATTTAGAGATAGTCAGTTTTTATTAATATATTGATGATAATAAATAATTTTTTTTCACTTTTTTCTTATAAAGTTAAAGGATTCTATGCTACTTTCAAAATTGAATGAGTATTTTTTTTAAACATAAAACATAGTACTAACGGTAAGAATACGTTTGAACTTTTTTAAAATATAAGGGCAATTTTTAAATAATATTAAAAGTTCCAGAGTATTTTTTTAAATAAACTAGCACACTTCCATCCAAATCATCATGGTGATGACATTTTTTAAATATTTTTTAAAAATTTAAAGATATTATTAAAGGTTAAACAAAATATAAAATTTAGGAATATTCTTATTAATTTAGTTTTTTTTTTTTTATTATAAGAAGAGAGTAGTATTTATTTTATTTATATTACATTTATTTTGGAGTGAATTTATTTGAAGTGGCAAAAAAATGGTTTTTAAACTAAGTTACTAAATATATATTTTAATGTCACCTCATAATTTTGTTGATAAATTCTGTACTAAAAGTAAAAATTGAAGGAAATAAAGGTGACAACCAAGAAAATATCCTGAATATTAAGGCTTAAACTATAACAATTAGTCTTTAATTATATCTACCAAATTTGCAGTTCTATGAAATGATAAAGCATTTAAAATCATGGCCAAAAAAGAAAAACTTGAGAGGAAAGAGAGAAGTATGGTGGGTCAAGGTTGCCAATTTTAGAGGCGAAAATCTGCATATCATAGTTATTTTTAAGATCCAAGAAGCTCAGTTGAGCAAAATCAGCAGATAACAACCATACAATCAAATCAGTGGAAGCCTTGATTACAGCAAAAGTTGTTATCAGATCCACAAATTCTACAAACCCACCAATCATCATCCACTTCACATCCCTATATAAAACTACAGAATGTGTAATCTAAACATCGCAAAACAAAGGGTCTTCTCCCTTTTAGTTCTGTTCTTCTATTTCATTTCTGTTTTTAATTTTTCTTTGAAAAAAACAAAAACATATTACATCTTGGTTTCAGCATTTATTTAACATTTGAGAGAAGTGTCCAAGATGGCTGGAGGTGGATTTGTTTCTCAAGGCGGTAGTAAACAACATGCCGGAGAAGTCAATAATTTTGTTATTATCACTTGTTTGGTTGCCGCTATGGGCGGTCTCATCTTTGGATATGATCTCGGAATCTCAGGTCCGCAATTCTTCCTTCTCATGTGTTATGTGTTCTTGTTTCCAATGAATTTATGTGTGTTTTCTTTGTTTATTTGTTTTCAGGTGGGGTGACTTCAATGGCACCTTTCCTCCAGAAGTTTTTCCCGGCAGTTTATGAACAAGAAGCCAAGGCACAAGGAGGAAACCAATACTGCAAGTTTGACAGCCAGCTACTGACACTATTCACATCTTCATTATACTTGGCAGCATTAGTTGCTTCCTTCTTTGCTTCAATGATTACCAGAATGTTTGGAAGGAAAATGTCTATGCTCGTTGGTGGCTTAGTGTTCTTGTTGGGTTCAATCTTAAACGGGGCTGCTATGAACATTGCAATGCTAATCATCGGTCGACTGTTACTCGGTTTTGGTATTGGCTTTGCCAATCAGGTAAAGATTATCCTATAATCACACAGAGCTTGTAATCTTCTATACTAATATCAGTATCCTGAAGTATATTTTTTTGGTAGTCTGTTCCAGTTTATCTATCGGAAATGGCACCAGCCAAGATTCGAGGAGCCCTGAACATTGGTTTCCAAATGGCCATTACCCTAGGCATTTTGGTTGCAAATCTTGTCAACTATGGAACGGCTCAAATTAAAAGTGGATGGGGATGGAGGCTTTCTTTAGCTCTTGCAGCTGTTCCTGCAATCATGATGACCGTTGGAGCATTCTTTCTACCCGACACTCCTAACTCAATCCTTGAGCGTGGCAACATGGAGAAGGCAAAGGCAATGTTGCAAAAGATTCGAGGTTTGGATAATGTGGATGAGGAATTTCAAGATCTTGTTGATGCATGTGAGGCTGCAAAGAAAGTGCAACACCCGTGGAAGAACATCTTACAACCAAGATATAGACCTCAACTTGTCATTTGCGTGGTCATCCCATTCTTCCAACAGCTCACAGGAATCAATGTGATCACATTTTACGCACCTGTTCTCTACAAAACTCTTGGTTTTGGTGACAGTGCTTCACTTATGTCCGCTGTTATATCTGGTGTTGTCAATGTCATTGCAACAATCGTATCGATTGTAACAGTCGACAGGTTTGGTCGAAAGGCCTTGTTCCTCGAAGGAGGCATCCAGATGTTTGTGTCCCAGGTAATGAACTATATATTAAACTAACACTAATCCAAGAGCTGATAGGTATAACAAACTATCTGAAAAGCTTAGATTGTATCTTATATCATGCTCCTTTAAATCCTATTAACTATCCATCTCTAACACCAACTTTGAATATTGCTAGCTTGCTGTGGGAGGCATGATATGGAAAAGCTTCGGAGTGAATGGTGAAGGATCAATGTCAGGAGGGATAGAAGCAGATATCCTACTGGCTCTAATCTGCGTATATGTGGCAGGATTTGCATGGTCTTGGGGTCCATTGGGATGGTTGGTACCTAGTGAAATCTGCCCACTCGAGATCCGATCAGCAGGACAGGCAATAAACGTGTCGGTTAACATGTTCTGGACGTTCGTGATTGGTCAACTGTTCCTCTCCATGCTTTGCCACTTGAAGTTTGGTCTATTCTTCTTCTTTGCAGGGTTTGTGGCTATTATGACAATTTTCATTTTCTGGTTCTTGCCTGAGACCAAGAACGTCCCAATTGAGGAAATGAACACAGTGTGGAAGGCACACTGGTTCTGGGGGAAGTTCATCCCGGATGATGCAGTGATTGGCCATCATGTAAGCATGGAGCCTTATGGCAAGGGTGTCTAAATTTCAAGCAACAACAACAACAGCTATGTGCTTTGTTCTGTGCTTGGAACAGAGATTTTTGTTAGTCAATTACATCGAGGAGAGGTGTTTTAATTTTGATTCCGAATCATCTACAATTTTGATGAGCTCATTCCAAGGTGCTCAAATTGATTGTGAGAGATTTGTTATAATAATCAGTTTAGTAAAAATAAATAAATCATCATTTTGATCACTTTCACTTGTTCAGCTTTCCTTTATCCTAAATCTCATACATAGTGAAATTAGAAGCGCAAATAGACACTAACAGAGCCAACTAGAGATTCCGAGCATAAACAGAAACAGGTAGCGATCATGGCAAAAAAAAAAAAAAAAAAAAAAAAAAAAAAAAAAAAAAAAAAAAAAAAAAAAAAAAAAAAAA
>NW_019268636.1:194179-206222 GCF_002738365.1 Cucurbita moschata
AAAAAAAAAAAAAAAAAAAAAAAAAAAAAAAAAAAAAAAAAAAAAAAAAAAAAAAAAAAAAAACACAAACACAAACACAAACACCGTAGCGATCATTGCAAAAAAAAAAAAAAAAAAAGGATCAAAATCTCCTCCAAACAGAACATTGAAGGAAGATCAGAAACAGAAAAAGCAAAGCAAATGTAAATATGCCAAAGCATAAAAGCAGAGAGAATATAGAAAGGACTTACAAATGTGAAGAGTGTGGGAGGTGAAGCGGAGATAGAAGTGAGGCGATGGGTGTGGTGGTGTTCTTATAGAGTAGGGGGAAGAGGAAAGGGTGGGGCTCCGGGAGAAGGAAGAATAAGAGAGGACGTCATAGAAGTGACGTGAGAGTGGGCCTCCAATGTCTCTGCTTTTCAATCCTTTCTTTCTCCGTACACACTTTATTTTTATTAATCCTTACAGGAGACGACGAGTCCTGATTTCATGCTAATTTCCAATAATTATTTATTACTTCATTATACAGTAGCCACCCAGTAAAAATGCAAGTAAAAATACAGTAGCCACCCATTCCATTCTCAATGCATTCATTTCGCGGCACTCGTGCGTTTTCGCTTGCGTTCTAGGGCGGCCAGCTTTTTTCGCTTGCGTTCTAGGGTGGGGATGCCCTAATTCGATGGTTGGGCACCAATTTTGCGCGTCGACACGTTTTCTTTTGCGTTCTAGGGCGGCTCCCTGCTCCACAGGTGTGGTTTTTTCACACGCATGTAAAAAAATATTTCCGGCACGTTTGTGCGTGCATTCTAAGGCAGTTTCGAAATACTCCTCCTCGAGAGTAGTTTTTTCGCACGATTGGATTAGATTGTGGACTCTCGAGTCACCAACCTAACTAACACGAAATTTCATATTAGTTTAATGCAATTCAACTCTTTCACCGAAGATAAAATTTACCCAATCAAACAGGTAGAAAAGGGTAAAATAAACATAGATAATTTAATAAGAATAATAATAATAATAATATATTTAGAAATAATAAAATATGATTTATGGATGGGAGGAAGTTGCAAGGTTCCTTCTTATGGTGAAAACAAAAGGAGAGGAAATAATATTTTATTTTCTTTCCCTTTTCCTTTTTTCCTTTATTCTTAATTGGGTGGACTTCACCTTTTCAAAGTCATCAAAGACTACACTTTTTAATTACCTTCCTTTCTAACTTTCAAACCCTAATTTCATTCATTTAACTCTTCAAATTCAGTAAAACCTTGAAAATACATTTTTTCATTGTTAAGGTCGGCGATTAGTATCTGTTTAGACTCTAAAATTTTGAAATGACATGTGAGGGAGGACAAAACATACTGGACAATTTTCACTCTTAAAACAAAAAAGCAAGCATTATGACAGTGTTGTAAGAGACGTAGGAGAATGTTGGGCATACACGTGGGACCAAAAGCGGTTGGCAGTGACCATTGAATAAGTTTCTTCAGCTTGAGTTGGGTTAAAAACACGGAATGTATTTGCACCATCACCATCTTCAAATAAGGTATTTTCTACGGTAGCACCATGAATAGCACATAGCTGAGCAGCGCCCAATACACCTGTAACTCCCATCATATGAAATGCGTTCAATGTCCAATTATGAAACCCTTGGAAAAAGAGGATGAATCGAAATATAGCTGCTACACCAAAACTAGGCGCAACGAGCTGGGATCGAAGGGAATAAAACAAAGCTAGAAAGGCTAAGACAGAGAGGAGGTAACCAACCAGCTTTTGAAGGACCGAATAGGGAGAGGTACTTGGGTACTAAATAGATTAAATTTCACCTTTAACTTTAGCGGAGATCTGGGTCGGATCTTAATTTTAAATACGGATCCAAATCCTTGACATAGGCTCACATGAGGCTCATGAGTGTTTTGCATATGTGACCCTATTCAATGTTTATTTCTAATTTATTAATCTTTAATTAAATATTAATTATTAGATTATGTTCTTTTTATTAATTATTATATCAATGAACCTAATTTAAAACTAATTAAAATTCTACCTTAAAATGGTCCTAAATTCTTAATAATAATAAAGATAAATTAGTTTCAAATTTTAAACCTGGTAAAGTAATAATAAAAAATATCCGAAACAGAAATCATTTTTTGTATTAGGGAAAATAAATATTCTAGTTAATTGAGCTCACTCAGATTTCTCGACCTATTTTATAATAGTGTTCATACTCCTAATTAAAGACAAAAAGGATAACAAGAGGAGCCATTAAGCCAACTTGATACCTCTATATAGCAAGTGTTATACTAAACTCTTCGATTACGAGTCTTGGTTGAACAAAAATATTTCCCTTAGACATTTATGAGAGTTTAGGTACGCATATTACCGAGTGTGATATGTGATGAAAGAATGTGAGTTGTCTTTCATGATTTATTAAGCTACGAAGAAAATATGGGAACCTCATGCATAATCGTATGTTCACATGCATCGGGATATTTCTACTTTATGATGAGTACGAACGCGTACACTGTGAAATGAAAATAACCATCATGTTTACCATAATGCTACAACGGTCGCTATTCCCTCCGAGTGTCCGACAACAGCTCAAAGAAATAGCTTGACCAGTAGCAGTAGGCTCAAGAGGTGTGCGAGCTCGCCCGGTAGGCACACGTGGGTTGTGTGTAAAGAAGTACTATATATCCAATTTGTCAAGCCGCCTAAGAGAAGACGGTTTTAAATGATATGTCCCATCATTCTGTATTTGTTTGCATTCCTCGATCCCAATAGTGGGATTGAGTATTTCTTAAAAAACTCATGCCTTGTTCTATTCTTTTCTTATATGGATGACGACGGTTTAACATTGAATACCATGAAACTTGTGTTAGATAGTTGCATTTTACTTATTTTGTAGCTTTTGTAGGTTAGATCACGACATTATCTTAATATTTTCTTTGTTTTATTTATATTTCACATTAATTATTTTTTGGTGTTTTGTTTTAAGGTTTTTAATGCGATCGCTCAAGCCCAATGCATCGTTTTATAAATTAGTTTAAATTAATATTTTTATTTAAAAAAGTCACGTCATGCACATGATAGCGACTCTATTTTAGTAAGAAATTAGGGTTGTTCCAATAGGTATACGATATCTTGAATGTGTTAAAGCAACTCCACATTAACATCCAATTCGCACCCAGGGGAGCATATCCCCATTCTCTATTGTTCCCTAGTTTTCAATGTTGCTCCTTTCTCCCTCGTTCCTCAGTTCTCGATGTCAAGCGTCTCTTAATCTTTTAGCTACGTAAAGATATTAAAGCTTTAATAAAAATGTTGCAACATATATAAGCTATACCTTCGTACTATATTAGAGCAGCTATTATAACTATACACAAACACGGTAAAAAATTCTAAATTTTTAATTATGCCAGTTGTTAAGACATTCGAAAAACACTATAAAACATATATAATAGCGTTTTTAGTTAGCTAACGTATCATTATTTACTACATATTTTATTAGTTAAAGGGATATGGGTCAAACATTGTGTAACCGAATAAACAGGGATGATGTTCTTCAATTTTGATAAAGCAATAAATGATACAAGATGTTATTGGGCGACCAACCCAACGTGAACTATAAGGTTTGGGTTGAGTTCATTTTTTTTGAACCCGAACTAGTTCGGTCTAGTTTCGAGTTCATAGGACAAAACCTTCAGGTCTATTAAGAAATGTACAATAATTATTGTTTTGTCAGGGTGGCACTTCGACTGGTCTAAAAATACTTGCGCGAGTTTGATGTCAGTCAAAAACATTATTTCTTTATATTATTTTGTTATTCTTAATTTATTATTTTTAAAATACTTTAATATTTCATACTATTTTAAAACACTCTATTTATAATTTTAGGGTATATCTTTATATTTTTGTTAGTTTAACCAATTCCCAACGAGTGTGGATATTTATTTGTTTTTAGTTTTATGACAATGTTGAACCATGTTAATATGTTACAATTTTCACTTAGTATTTTTTATCAACGTATAATTATCAATTGATTTGTGTTTTTCTGTTATTTTGTCTAAAATTGTATTTGAATAATTATAAATTCTACTAATATTGATGCATCATTAATAATATTTTATACTATAATATATATAACGATATAAATCCATTAATGATATGATATACTTGAAATTAAATTTGAACCACTAAAATTATACATGAAATTTCATTTTAAATGAATATTGATTTATTACTAATATATAATTGATACATTTGATATAATCTATAATTTGAAAAAATGTATATTTTATATTTTCGGGGACATCTGATCATAGAAACTTCATGGTTAAGCGTGCTTTATTTAGAATTATTAAACGCCGTGTTCGTCTGTGAGGATCGTTTTCACTCTTAAGAAGCGAAGAATAAGTAACATCACCATGTCCAGGAGATTGCATAGGAATGCCAGGATCCTAGACATTGGGTCGTTACATTTTCAAAGTTGACTGATATATTACATTAAGGTATACTGACGTACAATTGCTTTACCATCAAAATCATATGACGATCGTTATATTTTTATTTGTATGAGGTTTTTTGGGGAAACATAAAATAAAGCAATGAGAGCCTATGTCTAAAGTAGATAGTATCATATCAATGTGGATGGTCGTTGTTTCTAATTTGGTATCAAAGTCATTCCCTTGTCTTAACTTAGCGGGATGATCTATGATATACTTTGTTCGAGGGCTTTACCCAATATTGATCAAAAGGTGTTCAAAGTGAACAAAATATCATATGCCAAGGTGAATGGTCGTTGTTCCTAACATACATAATTTTTCTCTCCAAAAGTCTCCTTCAACACTCCGAAATAGTGTATAATCGAAATATAAATATTTTTTTATTTTCCTCTCGAAAAAGAGGTAGCATTGAGACACTAGGGCTAACACCTCAATATGCTACGCTAAACTGTATGAAAGAAATAAGAAAAATTGATGAAACGTCAAGACTACCTATAACTTCTCAACGCAGTGTGTTTTAAGTATAGAGGTGTATTGAGCGAGAAATCATAGCATCAAGTGAGGCACGATGTTACATGTTTGTAGCATCAAGATTCGCTATAGCAACATCGAGAAGCTATCTTAGGACTTCTCAGCACCGTCCTCTCAATTTTTGGTACTTGTTTTCACTTTAATAGTTCTAAATATGAACACGACTCTCCACAATGGTATGATATTGTCGACTTTGAGCATAAGCTCTCGTGTCTTTGCTTTGGGCTTCCAAAAAGGCCTCATCCCAATGAGATAGTATTATTTGATTATAAATCCATGATCATTCCCTAAATTAGCTAAGGTGGGACTTTCATCATCCAACACCTCCCCTCGAACGAAGTACGTCTCCCCTTAATCAAGGCTCGACTTCTTTTTCTTTTAGATAACTCTCAAAAATAATTTTTTTATGCAAAGTTAGAATGGATTAAATCAAAATATTTAAAAGTTTGGAAAAGAAAAAAAAAAAAGTTGGTCAGCTGAGTAAGTGGGAGGCCAATGATGTGCGCAAAATGCTCTCATTTTGACAACCAAAACCCTTTATTTGGCACTTTTCTTACTCTATAAATACCCTCTTTCTCATTTCCACTCCTCAATTAATTCTTCTTTCAAACTTCACAAAAATAATAAATAAATAAATAAAAAAAAATGGGAAGCTCCACCCTCTTCAAAAGCCTACCAAAGTTTGGTCATTTTGGGGCACCAGCCATTGCAAGGAGATCACCCACTTCCAACACTTCCCTCCTTTTCGCTTCCAACCCCAAATTTATTCATGTAAGTACGTTCGTTAAAAGGGTAAAAATTGAAGAAGTTAGATATTCGAATCTCACATTTCAGATGATGATGTGATGTTTTTGAAGTTAGATATTCGAATCTTACATTTCAGATGATGATGTGATGTTTTTGAAGTTAGATATTCGAATCTCACATTTCAGATGATGATGTGATGTTTTTGAAGTTAGATATTCGAATCTCACATTTCAGATGATGATGTGATGTTTTTGTGCGTCTTTGACAGACAAATCCACCACAAGATGGGTCAGAAGCCAAAGATGCCATAAACCCAGAGGCGAATGAAGGAATGACACCGGGTGAACATATGATGCAGGACAAGGCTTACTCTACTGCAGAACATGTGATCAAAACTCCCAATTTTTTATTTTATTTTTTAAATCAACTGAATCGAAGCTACGAATGAGAGCGATGTTGAAGATAGATAAGTAAATGGGGAATTTGAAAATGCAGGTGAGTGAGAAGACAAGGGATATGGCAGGGATGCTGAGTGCAAGAGCGCAAGAGGTATCGGCAAAGGCAAAGGAGGCAATGGAAGCAGCAAAGGACTCAGCCCATAGGGCAAAGGACACAGTGGTTGAGACTACCAAAGACTCCAAGCAATTTGTCAAAGCAAATGCAAAGACTGTTGAGAAGTGCATGAACACCAAGAACCGTTCTTAATTTCCCTTTTTTTTTTCCCCTTCTAATAAACCCATATACACCTATATGCAAATTTTTTCAATCCAAAAAATTCTTTGGAGTAGCCACGAAGATGTTGGGAAATCGTTTTCCGGTGAACTTGTATGAGACTAGATCATAGCATCTTTAATTTCTCCTTATAAATTCGAGAGCCAAATATATATAGTAATTTCTAATGAGCTTGTTCTTTGATTTGGACGGAATAATTATTTATTATTTTGAGAACCGAATATATATAGTAAATTTGTAAAGAGGATTGGAATTACGATTTCAAAAATAAAGTTCTTACTTTGTTTCTTTTAAAGTTCTTTCCTAAACAATGTTTTAAAAGACTATTAAGGCTTTGAGGACTTAAACCGTTGGCCTTCAAGCTTACCCAAACAAGTCAGGCCTTCTTATGGTGCAAATGTTGTTTAGAGACATTTTAACCTCATTACTTAACATTCAAACTCAAATCTCTACAAATATTTTAATCTAATTATCACTCTCAACAATAGTATGATATTGTCCGGTTTCATACCAATGGAGATGTATGATCATTCTCTAAATTAGCTAATGTGGGACTCTCTCCCAACAATCCTCAACAAATGGTACATCATAGGCAAAATAGCATGCCTAAAAAGTTTTCTAGTAATTTAACTATTGGAGGTACTTAGAATGTCTAAGTAAGACGCACTCGAAGCCATATTATTTACCTTCATGATTCCTAGTTTGTAACCATTTTTATACCTTTGAAGTCTACAAATCAAAGTTAGAATAGAGCTTTCTACTTCCTTCATTTATTAAGATATATATAAACTCAAATCAATTCATCTCGTTGTCTTACAAATTCTTCTTGGACATAGGCTTAAAAATTTCAATTCATACAAATTTAAATAGAATCTTAATCAAAATTTTATTTTATTATTATATTGTAATATCTTATAGTGTATAAATCTCTTTTTAGATGAACATCATGGGCGCTTTTCGAACAAGAGTTCACAAGTAATATACAGAATATTTTGAAGTATCGATACCTTCCGGAGGTAAAGGTAAATGAAGATATATAAACTCAAATCAAACTAGCTCAAACGGGTAAAGGTAAATGAAGATACATTACGTATCTGGATGAAGAAAACAAAGATATATTAGCTCTTATAAATAATATACATACCTATATCCGAACAAGGATGATAAATTTAATAAATAAATTTAAAAAAAAACTATTTAATTAGGCAAAAAATAACTTAGTACATTATTTTGCAACTATAGGTTACAAGAGAATTAATATTGCACATTACACTAATTCTATTGCATTTCTAATGGAAGATAATATATTCGACAATCTCCTTAATGTCCCATTGGCATTGTGCATTTCTTTTGAGAGTGTCCCAACAAATGGCAACGACCACACTGTACAACCCTCTTTGGGCGCTTCAAGTTTTCAACTCTCAGAACTTTCTTTTTCGGCCTTCCCGGTGGGCGACGAATTTTGGGAGGGCGTATTGTGATATCAACCTTCGCACCTCCTTCTCCTTCGCCCGATTCCTTCCACAGGCTCTTGTCGAGGATTGGGTATATCATTTTAGAATACGTTTCACGGTAACTAGCAACGGTGAAACATGGCTCGGCAAATAGATGAGCATTCTGCCCACATGACATTAGAGCAGCTGCAGCATGAGCACAAGGCAGACCATACAATTGCCAACAACGACAGGAGCACACACGACTATGTATCTCCACGATATTTGTCCGCTCAGTTGAGACGATTTCAAATTCAACTTCATTTGCACGAAGTACTTGATAACAACGAGCATCTGCAATTGCTTCGGTGATCCGCTTCTCGGCAGAGGGTACGAGAATGGAGGTCCATCTCATTCCCATTTCACGCCGCTCATTAAACCAAGATGCCATTTCGTTACGAATATGTTCCATCATCTGCACGATGGGGAGCTCGTGACACTCGAGTGCCCAATTATACAACAACTCTGTAACCCCTAATGTAAAATGGCCATACCGCACACCTTCAAAATATGCTACAGCCCACAGTTGGGGAGGGAAGTGTTCAAACCATGTTATTACTTCTTGTGAGATCTCCACCATCTCAGCAATTTTGCTGTCGAATTCAGCTGCAGTGAGAGCATAAACAGCATTCCAAAAAATATTGACCAACTTCGTGTTTTTAAACGTATCGCGAAAATTTTCACTTACATAACGCAGACAGAATCCATGAAAGGCACTCGGAAAATGTGTTTCGACTGCCTCAACCATGCCTCTTTGTCTTTCGGATAGTATTGTCAATCTAGGCATACTATCAGTATTTACCCCAAGAAGCTTTCGCAATTCTGACATGAACCACATCCAATTTTCATCACTATCCACATCAACAACTGCAATAGCTAATGGGAACAATGAATCATCTGCATCAACAACCGCAGCACACAGTAAGGCTCCTAAGTATTTTCCTTTAAGATGTACTTTATCAAGCTCAAGAAGCGGTCTACAGGCGTTTATAAACCCATATATCGAAGCACGATATGAAACAAACAATCGCTGGAAGCAATTTTCTTGTCCAGTTGCAAAAACTGAAGCAAAACTTCCAGGGTTTGTTTTCCTTATTTGTTCACAATAAGCAGGAAGAAGGCGATACCCATCTTCAAAAGTTCCATGAAGTGCAGCCATGCTACGTTCTTTCCCACGCCAAGCTTGCATGTAGGATACAGCAACTCCGTGCTGATCGCGGATATCCCGGAGAATTTCCTTGGGTTTATACTGTGGATTATCTCGTACTTGTGCTGCCACAGATCTGGCAACCCATCCCACAGAGGCTTGCTGATGATGAAGATTACGAACACCTTCACAAGTATGCTCGCCATGTAGGGTTCTAACTGTAAAGGTTGGAACTCCAGGGCATTTTGCTACATGCACGCGCCAAGGGCAACCTTCCTTGGAGCATTTGGCTATAAACCGACTACGATCAGATTTAACGATTCGAATATCAAAATGCATAGCTATAGCAATATCTTTCAACATTCTCCGGCAAGTTTCAACATCAGGAAATTCTTGTCCAATAACCAGGGTGTGATCTACCAGACTAAGTTCAGCATCAGATACAATTAAAGAATGATCAGCCTCAGATACAATTAAAGAATGATCGGCCATTAATTCATCAGAGTAAGAAGGCACAAGCATCACACGATTCTGCAAATTTGCTTCATGTTGAGCTAAAGAACTAGTATTACACACTAATACCACACTGCCACCAAAAAGAGGAAAGAAAGAAAGTCATGTTAGAAGGGAGTATACCCCACTATATACAACTGAGTTGCATTTTTTTAGAAAAAAAAAAACTATAATTTTTTTTAAAAAATAAATAGGAAGTACTAAACAATACAACATTGCAATTTACAATCAATTATAGCATTCAATAGAAAACTAGTTTAATTTTTAAAAGATAAATAAGATAAGCATTATCGTCAATCGTTGCGCCATCCACCATCATTGTGGGTTCTTAGACATTTTTGGGATTTCTTTTCTCCTACCCGTTTACTTCATTCATCGCCAATCATTCTTCTTCACCGTTCTTCTCCATCACCAAATTCTTTTTCTCCTTCAGTTTAGAGTGTTGGTTTGCTCCTTTGGTTGGGTTCTCCATACCTTTAAGAAAGTGTGGTTTGGTTTGGTTTTGTGAGATTCTTTTCTTTCCTGGTTGTTTATCAAAGTCACTTTGTCAAGGAGCATAGTGGTTGTTGTATTGACAATAAGTATTTTTGTATTTGGTTTGGAGATGAGCGTTTCTTCGTTGAAGATTTGGATCTCTTAATATTATTTATTACATTTTCCTATCATTGGTTTGCCACAAAGTTGTTTCTTTCTCAAGGTTTTTCGATCAATGGTTTTGTGCCCGTTGAAGCGTTGTTTTGGTTGTCTCGCTGCTTCAGACTCTTTGTTTGCCTCCTGATTGTTTTCGATGTTAGTTTGCCTTCAGGATAATCTTGTCTTCGTTTCTTACTGCCACCTCGAAGATTGGTTGTTGCTGCCTTTTATTTTTGGTTCTCACACTGGTTTTGTTTGGTTGTTTCTCCTAACTTATTTTTTTGCACCAAAGTTTCACAAATATATTTGAGGACGAATCCTCTGGAAGGAGTGGAGAATGATATGAATCAAGGCATCCTAATCATGTAATATGAATTTCAAAGAAGATGTAAAAAATGTTGTTCAAATTAACACGAAATAAACTCAATTTGCAATTTATGTCACATCAAAGAAGAATCAAACTTCATTTATGCAACAATAAATTCAAGCTACGTCAAGTGAGACTTCATTTATTCTTAAATGGTTACAAATTCTTGGGTAGATGATAATCTAGATTTAGAGTGTTCCATAATTATATTTTAAGTTTTAAGACTTTTTATTTACTTTTAGGCTACATTTATAGAGTGGATAATTACAGTCATAAAGTATGAAGGTTACAACTCTTGAAATGTCTCATGGAAAGTCAAGGGTCTCGTTTTGAGGCTGTATAAAACCATGTATGTTGTCTTTGTAAAATAGACTTGAAAAATGTTGTAAAAAGTGTTTCTTTGCTTTCCTATAGCCCAGAGCTAAGTTTCTATACAATTCTATGTAGTTTAGGTTGCATGTCTAGAATTATTCAAGTTTGACATAATTAATCTTGCTGGTGAAGTGATTCAAATCTCAAACATATTTTCTTGCCTTGATATAATTGATCAACGAGTTAATGTGAATCTTACTTTCCTTGATATAATCGAAAATCGCGTATTCAAAATTAAAAATTTTTAAAGTCATGAATCCGACGTATTGGAATCAAGACCCATACACGGAAAAGACATTCTCAAAACCTTTTGTTCCTCATTCTTACTCATACAGAGACTATCAGATGGCATGGTTCAATGTCATTTGGTATCAAAATTATGAGCATTCATGGTTCATTCAATTCTGCCAAAATGCTCATAAAATTCATTACCCGTTTTGGTTCATCAAATGGTGGAAAATCTTTGGATCAGCCAAAGATATATTCCCAGTTCCAATCCAGGAATCTTTCCACTATTTTGTTCAAAACATATTCAAAATCCCATTTCCATTGACCATGCGCTTTTGTGTATATTTTCAAATCCCTTGGATATTAACCTGGAATTTTCAAATAAAAGAGAACGAAGACCAAATAAAACAGGTCTTCAAAATTATCAAAATCAAATGGTGGGATAAATATACTTATACCCACGCAGACATCAAAGCAGTAAAGGTCTGGCTATCTGAGAATGGCCACCTTCAGGATTTATCCAAGAAGAAGACCTCTGAATTTCTTAATTCAAAGTCGAGGCTACTCGCCGCATTAGCCCAGACAACTTCGGAAGCTGATTTTCAAAAGCTTCTTCAAGAAGCCACATCAGTCGGTTCAACATCTTCTCCTTCTATTATAGAGGAAGAAGATGAAGACACGATCTATGATCTCAATGATCCATTTTTGGATTCGCAACCACCTTTGTAGATAACATCATCTCAATGACTGAATAGTCGTTAAACTAATTTAAAAAAAAAAAAAAAAAAAAAAAAAAAAA
>NW_019268636.1:206428-207329 GCF_002738365.1 Cucurbita moschata
AAAAAAAAAAAAAAAAAAAAAAAAAAAAAAAAAAAAAAAAAAAAAAAAAAAAAAAAAAAAAAAAAAAAAAAAAAAAAAAAAAAAAAAAAAAAAAAAATCCGTGAATGGAATATGTTCCCTGACATATTCCATTCAATTATCTTTCTTTTGGCATCTTTTTTATTTTGAATTTTTCCTATTATTGTACTCCTTCTTTTCATGTAATGTGCCCTTTATGTAAAGATATGTGAAAATATGTAAACACTTATGTATTAATTAACTATGTATTTTATGTAAGCTAGGATGATAGAGCTCATATAAATCGTAAGAGCTCAAGTCATTAAGCTAGTAAAATGGTATCAGAGCCTTCAATTATTGTGAGGGAAGAGGAGTTTCTCGATCTTTACAATTAATATTACCAAAACCAGGAGAAGGATAAGGTTTTGGATGCGTCTTAACCTTTTTTCGCCTGGAGGTTGAGGGAGCTTCTATTCCCTTGCATCCATATTGATCGCAAAATCTACCAAGCTCTTTTCTGTTTGATATCGAAGAATTGAGCTTGTTTTGAATCTTTGACTCATTACAAAGTCTGAGCCCTTCTTCTATGATGAAGGATGCTATGGATCCGTATGACAAAGTTTGCCATGGAATCGTTCCATTGTACTTTGTCTTAAGACCATCTTTGATCCTTCTTGAGAAGTGTTTTGGTAGTCCATTGACGAAATTCTCTTTCCAGAATTCCAACGAACTATCTGTTCTAATAAGAACTTTGCTGAAGTACATGTCTTTGTACCACCTGAAGTCACCTAAGGTAGGGCATTTCAGATTCATGAGTATTTCGGCAGATCTCTCCTGGTATTTTAGAGGGTCGCCGACGAAGAATTCTATGAGGGTATATATGAGGGTGTTGACGGCATCCTCT
>NW_019268637.1:0-18073 GCF_002738365.1 Cucurbita moschata
CGACATTTTTCGAAACATTTGAGAGAAATGAGTAGCCTTGATGATTTAGAATAGAATTTCGTTGAAACGGAGTGCATAAAACAGTAAAAGAGTGCTGAAAATCGAAAACCCTATTTCGGAGACCCTAATCTGGAACGTTTGAAGAACGTGCTAGAAAAACCAAGTCACGTTCGACGATTTGCGAAACTTTTTTGAAGAATGATTAGGCTTGATGATTTATCATAGAATTTTGAAGAAACGGAGTGCATAAAACAGTAAAAGAGTGCTTAATATCGAATCCCGTATTCGGAAACCCTAATCTGGGACGTTTGAAGAACGTGCTAGAAAAACCAAGTCACGTTCGACGATTTGCGAAACTTTTTTGAAGAATGATTAGGCTTGATGATTTATCATAGAATTTTGAAGAAACGGAGTGCATAAAACAGTAAAAGAGTGCTTAATATCGAATCCCGTATTCGGAAACCCTAATCTGGGACGTTTGAAGAACGTGCTAGAAAAACCAAGTCACGTTCGACGATTTGCGAAACTTTTTTGAAGAATGATTAGGCTTGATGATTTATCATAGAATTTTGAAGAAACGGAGTGCATAAAACAGTAAAAGAGTGCTTAATATCGAATCCCGTATTCGGAAACCCTAATCTGGGACGTTTGAAGAACGTGCTAGAAAAACCAAGTCACGTTCGACGATTTGCGAAACTTTTTTGAAGAATGATTAGGCTTGATGATTTATCATAGAATTTTGAAGAAACGGAGTGCATAAAACAGTAAAAGAGTGCTTAATATCGAATCCCGTATTCGGAAACCCTAATCTGGGACGTTTGAAGAACGTGCTAGAAAAACCAAGTCACGTTCGACGATTTGCGAAACTTTTTTGAAGAATGATTAGGCTTGATGATTTATCATAGAATTTTGAAGAAACGGAGTGCATAAAACAGTAAAAGAGTGCTTAATATCGAATCCCGTATTCGGAAACCCTAATCTGGGACGTTTGAAGAACGTGCTAGAAAAACCAAGTCACGTTCGACGATTTGCGAAACTTTTTTGAAGAATGATTAGGCTTGATGATTTATCATAGAATTTTGAAGAAACGGAGTGCATAAAACAGTAAAAGAGTGCTTAATATCGAATCCCGTATTCGGAAACCCTAATCTGGGACGTTTGAAGAACGTGCTAGAAAAACCAAGTCACGTTCGACGATTTGCGAAACTTTTTTGAAGAATGATTAGGCTTGATGATTTATCATAGAATTTTGAAGAAACGGAGTGCATAAAACAGTAAAAGAGTGCTTAATATCGAATCCCGTATTCGGAAACCCTAATCTGGGACGTTTGAAGAACGTGCTAGAAAAACCAAGTCACGTTCGACGATTTGCGAAACTTTTTTGAAGAATGATTAGGCTTGATGATTTATCATAGAATTTTGAAGAAACGGAGTGCATAAAACAGTAAAAGAGTGCTTAATATCGAATCCCGTATTCGGAAACCCTAATCTGGGACGTTTGAAGAACGTGCTAGAAAAACCAAGTCACGTTCGACGATTTGCGAAACTTTTTTGAAGAATGATTAGGCTTGATGATTTATCATAGAATTTTGAAGAAACGGAGTGCATAAAACAGTAAAAGAGTGCTTAATATCGAATCCCGTATTCGGAAACCCTAATCTGGGACGTTTGAAGAACGTGCTAGAAAAACCAAGTCACGTTCGACGATTTGCGAAACTTTTTTGAAGAATGATTAGGCTTGATGATTTATCATAGAATTTTGAAGAAACGGAGTGCATAAAACAGTAAAAGAGTGCTTAATATCGAATCCCGTATTCGGAAACCCTAATCTGGGACGTTTGAAGAACGTGCTAGAAAAACCAAGTCACGTTCGACGATTTGCGAAACTTTTTTGAAGAATGATTAGGCTTGATGATTTATCATAGAATTTTGAAGAAACGGAGTGCATAAAACAGTAAAAGAGTGCTTAATATCGAATCCCGTATTCGGAAACCCTAATCTGGGACGTATGAAGAACGTGCTAGAAAAACCGAGTCACGGTCGACATTTTTCGAAACATTTGAGAGAAATGAGTAGCCTTGATGATTTAGAATAGAATTTCGTTGAAACGGAGTGCATAAAACAGTAAAAGTGTGCTGAAAATCGAAAACCCTATTTCGGAGACCCTAATCTGGAACGTTTGAAGAACGTGCTAGAAAAACCGAGTCACGGTCGACGTTTTTCGAAACTTTTTTGAAGAATGATTAGGCTTGATGATTTATCATAGAATTTTGAAGAAATTGAGTGCATAAAACAGTAAAAGAGTGCTGAAAATCGAATCCCTAATTCATAAACCCTAATCTGGGACGTATGAGAAACGTTCTACAAAAACCGAGTCACGGACGACATTTTAAGAAACTTTTGTGAGGAATGAGTAACCTTGATGATTTAGAATAGAATTTCGTTGAAACGGAGTGCATAAAACAGTAAAAGAGTGCTTAATATCGCAACCCTTATTCGGAAACCCTAATCTGGGACGTATGAAGAACGTGCGACAAAAACAGAGTCACGGACGACATTTTTCGAAACATTTGAGAGAAATGAGTAGCCTTGATGATTTAGAATAGAATTTCGTTGAAACGGAGTGCATAAAACAGTAAAAGAGTGCTGAAAATCGAAAACCCTATTTCGGAAACCCTAATCTGGAACGTTTGAAGAACGTGCTAGAAAAACCAAGTCACGTTCGACGATTTGCGAAACTTTTTTGAAGAATGATTAGGCTTGATGATTTATCATAGAATTTTGAAGAAATGGAGTGCATAAAACAGTAAAAGAGTGCTGAAAATCGAATCCCTAATTCATAAACCCTAATCTGGGACGTATGAGAAACGTTCTACAAAAACCGAGTCACGGACGACATTTTAAGAAACTTTTGTGAGGAATGAGTAACCTTGATGATTTAGAATAGAATTTCGTTGAAACGGAGTGCATAAAACAGTAAAAGAGTGCTTAAAATCGAATCCCATATTCGGAAACCCTAATCTGGGACGTATGAAGAACGTGCTAGAAAAACCGAGTCACGGTCGACGTTTTTCGAAACTTTTTTCTAAGAATGATTAGGCTTGATGATTTATCATAGAATTTTGAAGAAATGGAGTGCATAAAACAGTAAAAGAGTGCTTAAAATCGAATCCCTAATTCATAAACCCTAATCTGGGACGTATGAGGAACGTGCTACAAAAACCGAGTCACGGACGACATTTTTCGAAACATTTGAGAGAAATGAGTAGCCTTGATGATTTAGAATAGAATTTCGTTGAAACGGAGTGCATAAAACAGTAAAAGAGTGCTTAAAATCGAATCCCATATTCGGAAACCCTAATCTGGGACGTATGAAGAACGTGCTAGAAAAACCGAGTCACGGTCGACGTTTTTCGAAACTTTTTTCTAAGAATGATTAGGCTTGATGATTTATAATAGAATTTTGAAGAAATGGAGCGCATAAAACAGTAAAAGAGTGCTGAAAATCGAATCCCTAATTCATAAACCCTAATCTGGGACGTATGAGGAACGTGCTAGAAAAACCGAGTCACGGACGACATTTTTCGAAACATTTGAGAGAAATGAGTAGCCTTGATGATTTAGAATAGAATTTCGTTGAAACGGAGTGCATAAAACAGTAAAAGAGTGCTTAAAATCGAATCCCATATTCGGAAACCCTAATCTGGGACGTATGAAGAACGTGCTAGAAAAACCGAGTCACGGTCGACGTTTTTCGAAACTTTTTTCTAAGAATGATTAGGCTTGATGATTTATAATAGAATTTTGAAGAAATGGAGCGCATAAAACAGTAAAAGAGTGCTGAAAATCGAATCCCTAATTCATAAACCCTAATCTGGGACGTATGAGGAACGTGCTAGAAAAACCGAGTCACGGACGACATTTTTCGAAACATTTGAGAGAAATGAGTAGCCTTGATGATTTAGAATAGAATTTCGTTGAAACGGAGTGCATAAAACAGTAAAAGAGTGCTTAAAATCGAATCCCATATTCGGAAACCCTAATCTGGGACGTATGAAGAACGTGCTAGAAAAACCGAGTCACGGTCGACGTTTTTCGAAACTTTTTTCTAAGAATGATTAGGCTTGATGATTTATAATAGAATTTTGAAGAAATGGAGCGCATAAAACAGTAAAAGAGTGCTGAAAATCGAATCCCTAATTCATAAACCCTAATCTGGGACGTATGAGGAACGTGCTAGAAAAACCGAGTCACGGACGACATTTTTCGAAACATTTGAGAGAAATGAGTAGCCTTGATGATTTAGAATAGAATTTCGTTGAAACGGAGTGCATAAAACAGTAAAAGAGTGCTTAAAATCGAATCCCATATTCGGAAACCCTAATCTGGGACGTATGAAGAACGTGCTAGAAAAACCGAGTCACGGTCGACGTTTTTCGAAACTTTTTTCTAAGAATGATTAGGCTTGATGATTTATAATAGAATTTTGAAGAAATGGAGCGCATAAAACAGTAAAAGAGTGCTGAAAATCGAATCCCTAATTCATAAACCCTAATCTGGGACGTATGAGGAACGTGCTAGAAAAACCGAGTCACGGACGACATTTTTCGAAACATTTGAGAGAAATGAGTAGCCTTGATGATTTAGAATAGAATTTCGTTGAAACGGAGTGCATAAAACAGTAAAAGAGTGCTTAAAATCGAATCCCATATTCGGAAACCCTAATCTGGGACGTATGAAGAACGTGCTAGAAAAACCGAGTCACGGTCGACGTTTTTCGAAACTTTTTTCTAAGAATGATTAGGCTTGATGATTTATAATAGAATTTTGAAGAAATGGAGCGCATAAAACAGTAAAAGAGTGCTGAAAATCGAATCCCTAATTCATAAACCCTAATCTGGGACGTATGAGGAACGTGCTAGAAAAACCGAGTCACGGACGACATTTTTCGAAACATTTGAGAGAAATGAGTAGCCTTGATGATTTAGAATAGAATTTCGTTGAAACGGAGTGCATAAAACAGTAAAAGAGTGCTTAAAATCGAATCCCATATTCGGAAACCCTAATCTGGGACGTATGAAGAACGTGCTAGAAAAACCGAGTCACGGTCGACGTTTTTCGAAACTTTTTTCTAAGAATGATTAGGCTTGATGATTTATAATAGAATTTTGAAGAAATGGAGCGCATAAAACAGTAAAAGAGTGCTGAAAATCGAATCCCTAATTCATAAACCCTAATCTGGGACGTATGAGGAACGTGCTAGAAAAACCGAGTCACGGACGACATTTTTCGAAACATTTGAGAGAAATGAGTAGCCTTGATGATTTAGAATAGAATTTCGTTGAAACGGAGTGCATAAAACAGTAAAAGAGTGCTTAAAATCGAATCCCATATTCGGAAACCCTAATCTGGGACGTATGAAGAACGTGCTAGAAAAACCGAGTCACGGTCGACGTTTTTCGAAACTTTTTTCTAAGAATGATTAGGCTTGATGATTTATAATAGAATTTTGAAGAAATGGAGCGCATAAAACAGTAAAAGAGTGCTGAAAATCGAATCCCTAATTCATAAACCCTAATCTGGGACGTATGAGGAACGTGCTAGAAAAACCGAGTCACGGACGACATTTTTCGAAACATTTGAGAGAAATGAGTAGCCTTGATGATTTAGAATAGAATTTCGTTGAAACGGAGTGCATAAAACAGTAAAAGAGTGCTTAAAATCGAATCCCATATTCGGAAACCCTAATCTGGGACGTATGAAGAACGTGCTAGAAAAACCGAGTCACGGTCGACGTTTTTCGAAACTTTTTTCTAAGAATGATTAGGCTTGATGATTTATAATAGAATTTTGAAGAAATGGAGCGCATAAAACAGTAAAAGAGTGCTGAAAATCGAATCCCTAATTCATAAACCCTAATCTGGGACGTATGAGGAACGTGCTAGAAAAACCGAGTCACGGACGACATTTTTCGAAACATTTGAGAGAAATGAGTAGCCTTGATGATTTAGAATAGAATTTCGTTGAAACGGAGTGCATAAAACAGTAAAAGAGTGCTTAAAATCGAATCCCATATTCGGAAACCCTAATCTGGGACGTATGAAGAACGTGCTAGAAAAACCGAGTCACGGTCGACGTTTTTCGAAACTTTTTTCTAAGAATGATTAGGCTTGATGATTTATAATAGAATTTTGAAGAAATGGAGCGCATAAAACAGTAAAAGAGTGCTGAAAATCGAATCCCTAATTCATAAACCCTAATCTGGGACGTATGAGGAACGTGCTAGAAAAACCGAGTCACGGACGACATTTTTCGAAACATTTGAGAGAAATGAGTAGCCTTGATGATTTAGAATAGAATTTCGTTGAAACGGAGTGCATAAAACAGTAAAAGAGTGCTTAAAATCGAATCCCATATTCGGAAACCCTAATCTGGGACGTATGAAGAACGTGCTAGAAAAACCGAGTCACGGTCGACGTTTTTCGAAACTTTTTTCTAAGAATGATTAGGCTTGATGATTTATAATAGAATTTTGAAGAAATGGAGCGCATAAAACAGTAAAAGAGTGCTGAAAATCGAATCCCTAATTCATAAACCCTAATCTGGGACGTATGAGGAACGTGCTAGAAAAACCGAGTCACGGACGACATTTTTCGAAACATTTGAGAGAAATGAGTAGCCTTGATGATTTAGAATAGAATTTCGTTGAAACGGAGTGCATAAAACAGTAAAAGAGTGCTTAAAATCGAATCCCATATTCGGAAACCCTAATCTGGGACGTATGAAGAACGTGCTAGAAAAACCGAGTCACGGTCGACGTTTTTCGAAACTTTTTTCTAAGAATGATTAGGCTTGATGATTTATAATAGAATTTTGAAGAAATGGAGCGCATAAAACAGTAAAAGAGTGCTGAAAATCGAATCCCTAATTCATAAACCCTAATCTGGGACGTATGAGGAACGTGCTAGAAAAACCGAGTCACGGACGACATTTTTCGAAACATTTGAGAGAAATGAGTAGCCTTGATGATTTAGAATAGAATTTCGTTGAAACGGAGTGCATAAAACAGTAAAAGAGTGCTTAATATCGAAACCCTATTTCGGAAACCCTAATGTGGGTCGTATGAAGAACGTGCTACAAAAACCGAGTCACAGACGACATTTTTCGAAACTTTTGATAGAAATGAGTAGCCTTGATGATTTAGAATAGAATTTCGTTGAAACGGAGTGCATAAAACAGTAAAAGAGTGCTTAATATCGAATCCCGTATTCGGAAACCCTAATCTGGGACGTATGAAGAACGTGCGACAAAAACCGAGTCACGGACGACATTTTAAGAAACTTTTGTGAGGAATGAGTAGCCTTGATGATTTAGAATAGAATTTCGTTGAAACGGAGTGCATAAAACAGTAAAAGAGTGCTTAATATCGAATCCCGTATTCGGAAACCCTAATCTGGGACGTATGAAGAACGTGCGACAAAAACCGAGTCACGGACGACATTTTAAGAAACTTTTGTGAGGAATGAGTAGCCTTGATGATTTAGAATAGAATTTCGTTGAAACGGAGTGCATAAAACAGTAAAAGAGTGCTTAATATCGAATCCCGTATTCGGAAACCCTAATCTGGGACGTATGAAGAACGTGCGACAAAAACCGAGTCACGGACGACATTTTAAGAAACTTTTGTGAGGAATGAGTAGCCTTGATGATTTAGAAGAAACGGAGTGCATAAAACAGTAAAAGAGTGCTTAATATCGAATCCCGTATTCGGAAACCCTAATCTGGGACGTATGAAGAACGTGCTACAAAAACCGAGTCACGGACGACATTTTAAGAAACTTTTGTGAGGAATGAGTAACCTTGATGATTTAGAATAGAATTTCGTTGAAACGGAGTGCATAAAACAGTAAAAGAGTGCTTAATATCGAAACCCTTATTCGGAAACCCTAATCTGGGACGTATGAGGAACGTGCTACAAAAACCGAGTCACGGACGACATTTTAAGAAACTTTTGTGAGGAATGAGTAACCTTGATGATTTAGAATAGAATTTCGTTGAAACGGAGTGCATAAAACAGTAAAAGAGTGCTTAATATCGCAACCCTTATTCGGAAACCCTAATCTGGGACGTATGAAGAACGTGCGACAAAAACCGAGTCACGGACGACATTTTAAGAAACTTTTGTGAGGAATGAGTAACCTTGATGATTTAGAATAGAATTTCGTTGAAACGGAGTGCATAAAACAGTAAAAGAGTGCTTAATATCGAATCCCGTATTCGGAAACCCTAATCTGGAACGTTTGAAGAACGTGCTAGAAAAACCGAGTCACGGTCGACGTTTTTCGAAACTTTTTTCTAAGAATGATTAGGCTTGATGATTTATCATAGAATTTTGAAGAAATTGAGTTTATAAAACAGTAAAAGAGTGCTGAAAATCGAATCCCTAATTCATAAACCCTAATCTGGGACGTATGAGAAACGTTCTACAAAAACCGAGTCACGGACGACATTTTAAGAAACTTTTGTGAGGAATGAGTAACCTTGATGATTTAGAATAGAATTTCGTTGAAACGGAGTGCATAAAACAGTAAAAGAGTGCTTAATATCGAAACCCTATTTCGGAAACCCTAATGTGGGTCGTATGAAGAACGTGCTACAAAAACCGAGTCACAGACGACATTTTTCGAAACTTTTGATAGAAATGAGTAGCCTTGATGATTTAGAAAAGAATTTCGTTGAAACGGAGTGCATAAAACAGTAAAAGAGTGCTTAATATCGAATCCCGTATTCGGAAACCCTAATCTGGGACGTATGAAGAACGTGCTAGAAAAACCGAGTCACGGTCGACATTTTTCGAAACATTTGAGAGAAATGAGTAGCCTTGATGATTTAGAATAGAATTTCGTTGAAACGGAGTGCATAAAACAGTAAAAGAGTGCTGAAAATCGAAAACCCTATTTCGGAAACCCTAATCTGGAACGTTTGAAGAACGTGCTAGAAAAACCGAGTCACGGTCGACGTTTTTCGAAACTTTTTTGAAGAATGATTAGGCTTGATGATTTATCATAGAATTTTGAAGAAATTGAGTGCATAAAACAGTAAAAGAGTGCTGAAAATCGAATCCCTAATTCATAAACCCTAATCTTGGACGTATGAGAAACGTTCTACAAAAACCGAGTCACGGACGACATTATAAGAAACTTTTGTGAGGAATGAGTAACCTTGATGATTTAGAATAGAATTTCGTTGAAACGAAGTGCATAAAACAGTAAAAGAGTGCTTAATATCGAAACCCTATTTCGGAAACCCTAATGTGGGTCGTATGAAGAACGTGCTACAAAAACCGAGTCACAGACGACATTTTTCGAAACTTTTGAGAGAAATGAGTAGCCTTGATGATTTAGAATAGAATTTCGTTGAAACGGAGTGCATAAAACAGTAAAAGAGTGCTTAATATCGAATCCCGTATTCGGAAACCCTAATCTGGGACGTATGAAGAACGTGCTAGAAAAACCGAGTCACGGTCGACATTTTTCGAAACATTTGAGAGAAATGAGTAGCCTTGATGATTTAGAATAGAATTTCGTGGAAACGGAGTGCATAAAACAGTAAAAGAGTGCTGAAAATCGAAAACCCTATTTCGGAAACCCTAATCTGGAACGTTTGAAGAACGTGCTAGAAAAACCGAGTCACGGTCGACGTTTTTCGAAACTTTTTTGAAGAATGATTAGGCTTGATGATTTATCATAGAATTTTGAAGAAATTGAGTGCATAAAACAGTAAAAGAGTGCTGAAAATCGAATCCCTAATTCATAAACCCTAATCTGGGACGTATGAGAAACGTTCTACAAAAACCGAGTCACGGACGACATTTTAAGAAACTTTTGTGAGGAATGAGTAACCTTGATGATTTAGAATAGAATTTCGTTGAAACGGAGTGCATAAAACAGTAAAAGAGTGCTTAATATCGAAACCCTTATTCGGAAACCCTAATGTGGGTCGTATGAAGAACGTGCTACAAAAACCGAGTCACAGACGACATTTTTCGAAACTTTTGAGAGAAATGAGTAGCCTTGATGATTTAGAATAGAATTTCGTTGAAACGGAGTGCATAAAACAGTAAAAGAGTGCTGAAAATCGAAAACCCTATTTCGGAAACCCTAATCTGGAACGTTTGAAGAACGTGCTAGAAAAACCGAGTCACGGTCGACGTTTTTCGAAACTTTTTTGAAGAATGATTAGGATGATTTATCATAGAATTTTGAAGAAATGGAGTGCATAAAACAGTAAAAGAGTGCTGAAAATCGAATCCCTAATTCATAAACTCTAATCTGGGACGTATTAGGAACGTGCTACAAAAACCGAGTCACGGATGACATTTTAAGAAACTTTTGTGAGGAATGAGTAACCTTGATGATTTAGAAGAAAATTTCGTTGAAACGGAGTGCAAAAAACAGTAAAAGAGTGCTTAATATCGAATCCCTTATTCGGAAACCCTAATCTGGGATGTATGAAGAACGTGCTACAAAAACCGAGTCACGGACGACATTTCTTGAAACATTTGAGAGAAATGAGTTGCCTTGATGATACGATAAGGAATCAACTACAAGGGGAATAAGATTCGGATTACCTTGTCGATCGAATATCTCAAGCCAAGAACACTTTGTTTGAGATTCGAATCACTCCAGAAACAAGATCGATCATGTTTAGCTTCAATGATTCTTGTTGATCAAATATCTCAAACACTTGTTTGAGATTCGAATCACTCCACAAGCAAGATTGATCATATCGAGCTTGAATGATTCTACATGCAACCTAAACTACATAGAGTTGCAAAGAAACTTAGCCATTGGCTAAAGAAAAGCACAAATGCTTCGTTTAATATATCTTCTAAGTCTACCTTACAAATATAACATACAAGGCTTTATATAGCCTCAAAATGAAACTATTAAAGGCATTACAAAAGTTGTAACATTAACAATTTATGACCATAATTAGCCATTATGTAAATGTAATCGAAATTAAATAAAATGTCTTAAAATACAATAACTCTAAATTATAACCCACCCAAAATTTACAACAATCAAACTTTATTCTTCTTCAATGTTGCATGAATTGAAACATCTTTTGATAATTTTGACAACCTTTTCTTCACATCTTCATTGAAGTATATTGTATGATTGATGTCTCTTGGTTCATATCATTCTCCATTTCTTCAAGAGGATTCGTCCTCGAATCTATTTGTGAAACTTTGCTGCAAAAAATAAGTTATGGAAATACGAAGAACCTCACAACACTCTCTCACGTGTATACACTCAAGAAAATTTTAGGCCACTCTTTTTACACACGTTTACACAAATGAAGCTCTCATTCTCACCTCTCAAAATTGTAAATAGAGCAAAGATTGAATTTTGAACTCTGGGTCGATTAAAAACTAAAAAGATGAAAATAAATAAAAATCAAATTGAGAAGAAACGCAAAGGAAACATATATCCAATCTTGAGCCTGAAGCTCTGATACCAAATGATACGATAAGGAATCAACTACAAAGGGAATAAGATTCGGATTACCTTGTCGATCGAATATCTCAAGCCAAGAACACTTTGTTTGAGATTCGAATCACTCCAGAAGCAAGATCGATCATGTCTAGCTTCAATGATTCTTGTTGATCAAATATCTCAAACACTTGTTTGAGATTCGAATCACTCCACAAGCAAGATTGATCATATCGAGCTTGAATGATTCTACATGCAACCTAAACTACATAGAGTTGCAAAGAAACTTAGCCATTGGCTAAAGAAAAGCACAAATGCTTCTTTTGATATATCTTCTAAGTCTACCTTACAAATATAACATACAAGGCTTTATATAGCCTCAAAATGAAACTATTAAAGGCATTACAAAAGTTGTAACATTCACACTTTATGGCCATAATTAGCCATTATGTAAATGTAACCGAAATTAAATAAAATGTCTTAAAATACAATAACTCTAAATTATAACCCACCAAAAATTTACAACAATCAAACTTTATTCTTCTTCAATGTAGCATGAATTGAAACATCTTTTGATAATTTTGACAACCTTTTCTTCACATCTTCATTGAAGTATATTGTATGATTGATGTCTCTTGGTTCATATCACTTGATGATTTACAATAGAATTTCGTTTAAACGGAGTGCATAAATCAGTAAAAGAGTGCTGAAAATCGAAAACCCTATTTCGGAAACCCTAATCTGGAACGTTTGAAGAACGTGCTAGAAAAACTGAGTCACGCTTGACGTTTTTCGAAACTTTTTTGAAGAATGATAGGCTTGATGATTTATCATAGAATTTTGAAGAAATGGAGTGCATAAAACAGTAAAAGAGTGCTTAAAATCGAATCCCTTATTCGGAAACCCTAATCTGGGACGTATGAAGAACGTGCTACAAAAACCGAGTCACGGACGACATTTTTCGAAACATTTGAGAGAAATGAGTAGCCTTGATGATTTAGAATAGAATTTCGTTGAAACGGAGTGCATAAAACAGTAAAAGAGTGCTGAAAATCGAAAACCCTATTTCGGAAACCCTAATCTGGAACGTTTGAAGAACGTGCTAGAAAAACCAAGTCACGTTCGACGATTTGCGAAACTTTTTTGAAGAATGATTAGGCTTGATGATTTATCATAGAATTTTGAAGAAATGGAGTGCATAAAACAGTAAAAGAGTGCTTAAAATCGAATCCCTAATTCATAAACCCTAATCTGGGACGTATGAGGAACGTGCTACAAAAACCGAGTCACGGACGTTATTTTAAGAAACTTTTGTGAGGAATGAGTAACCTTGATGATTTAGAATAGAATTTCGTTGAAACGGAGTGCATAAAACAGTAAAAGAGTGCTTAATATCGCATCCGTTATTCGGAAACCCTAAACTTGGACATATGAAGAACGTGCGACAAAAACCGAGTCACGGACGACATTTTTCGAAACATTTGAGAGAAATGAGTAGCCTTGATGATTTAGAATAGAATTTCGTTGAAACGGAGTGCATAAAACAGTAAAAGAGTGCTGAAAATCGAAAACCCTATTTCGGAAACCCTAATGTGGGTCGTATGAAGAACGTGCTACAAAAACCGAGTCACAGACGACATTTTTCGAAACTTTTGTGAGGAATGAGTGGGCTTGATGATTTAGAATAGAATTTCGTTGAAACGGAGTACATAAAACAGTAAAAGAGTGCTGAAAATCGAAAACCCTATTTCGGAAACCCTAATGTGGGTCGTATGAAGAACGTGCTACAAAAACCGAGTCACAGACGACATTTTTCGAAACTTTTGTGAGGAATGAGTGGGCTTGATGATTTAGAATAGAATTTCGTTGAAACGGAGTGCATAAAACAGTAAAAGAGTGCTGAAAATCGAAAACCCTATTTCGGAAACCCTAATCTGGAACGTTTGAAGAACGTGCCAGAAAAACCGAGTCACGGTCGACGTTTTTCGAAACTTTTTTGAATAATGATTAGGCTCGATGATTTATCATAGAATTTCGAAGAAACGGAGTGCATAAAACAGTAAAATAGTGCTTAAAATTGAATCCCTTATTCGGAAACCCTAATCTGGGACGTATGAAGAACGTGCTACAAAAACTGAGTCACGGACGACATTTTTCGAAACTTTTGAGAGAAATGAGTAGCCTTGATGATTTAGAATAGAATTTCGTTGAAACGGAGTGCATAAAACAGTAAAAGAGTACTGAAAATCGAAAACCCTAATCTGGAACGTTTGAAGAACGTGCTAGAAAAATCGAGTCACGGTTGACGTTTTTCGAAACTTTGTTGAAGAATGATTAGGCTTGATGATTTATCATAGAATTTTGAAGAAATGGAGTGCATAAAACAGTAAAAGAGTGCTTAAAATCGAATCCCTAATTCAGAAACCCTAATCTGGGACGTATGAGGAATGTGCTACAAAAACCGATTCACGAACGACATTTGTCGAAACTTTTGTGAGGAATGATTATGCTTGATGATTTTGAATAGAATTTCGAAGAAACGGAGTGCATAAAAAAGTAAGAGTGCTTAATATCGAATCCCTTATTCGCAAACCTTAATCTGGAACTTATGAAGAACGTGCTACAAAACCCGAGTCACGGACGACATTTTTCGAAACTTTTGTGATGAATGAGTAGCCTTGATGCCTTAGAATAGAATTTCGTTGAAACAGAGTGCATAAAAAAGTAATAGAGTGCTGAAAATCGAAAACCCTATTTCGGAAACCCTAATCTGGAACGTTTGAAGAACGTGCTAGAAAAACCGAGTCACGGTCGACGTTTTTCGAAACTTTTTTGAATAATGATTAGGCTCGATGATTTATCATAGAATTTCGAAGAAACGGAGTGCATAAAAAAGTAAAAGAGTGCTTAAAATCGAATCCCTTATTCGGAAACCCTAATCTGGGACGTATGAAGCACGTGCTACAAAAACTGAGTCACGGACGACATTTTTCGAAACTTTTGAGAGAAATGAGTAGCCTTGAACGTGCTACAAAAACTGAGTCACGGACGACATTTTTCGAAACTTTTGAGAGAAATGAGTAGCCTTGATGATTTAGAATAAACTGAGTCACGGACGACATTTTTCGAAACTTTTGAGAGAAATGAGTAGCCTTGATGATTTAGAATAGAATTTCGTTGAAACGGAGTGCATAAAACAGTAAAAGAGTACTGAAAATCGAAAACCCTATTTCGGAAACCTGAATCTGGAACGTATGAAGAACGTGCTACAAAAACCGAGTAACGGACGACTTTTTTTGAAACTTTTGAGAGAAATGAGTAGCCTTGATGATTTAGAATAAAATTTCGTTGAAACGGAGTGCATAAAATAGTAAAAGAGTGCTGAAAATCGAAAACCCTATTTCGGAAACCCTAATCTAGTACGTTTGAAGAACGTGCTAGAAAAACCGAGTCACAGTTGACGTTTTTCGAAACTTTTTTGAAGAATGATTAGGCTTGATGATTTATCATAGAATTTTGAAGAAATGGAGTGCATAAAACAGTAAAAGAGTGCTTAAAATCGAATCCCTAATTTAGAAACCCTAATCTGGGACGTATGAGGAACGTGTCACAAAAACCGAGTCACGGACGACATTTTAAGAAACTTTTGTGAGGAATGAGTAACCTTGATGATTTAGAATAGAATTTCGTTGAAACGTAGTGCATAAAAAAGTAAAAGAGTGCTTAATATCGAATCCCTTATTCGGAAACCCTAATCAGGGACGTATGAAGAACGTGCTACAAAAACCGAGTCACGGACGACATTTTTCGAAACATTTGAATGAAATGAGTAGCCTTGATGATTTAGAATAGAATTTCGTTGAAACGGAGTGCATAAAACAGTAAAAGAGTGCTAAAAGTCGAAAACCCTATTTCGGTAACCCTAATCTGGAACGTTTGAAGAACGTGCTAGAAAAACCGAGACACGGTCGACGTTTTGCGAAACTTTTTTGAAGAATGATTAGGCTTGATGATTTCTCATAGAATTTTGAAGAAACGGAGTGCATAAAACAGTAAAAGAGTGCTTAAAATCGAATCCCTAATTCATAAACCCTAATCTGAGTCGTATGAGGAATGTGCTTTAAAAACCGAGTCACGGACGATATTTTAAGAAACTTTTGTGAGGAATGAGTAACCTTGATGATTTAGAATAGAATTTCGTTGAAACGGAGTGCATAAAACAGTAAAAGAGTGCTGAAAATCGAAAACCCTATTTTGGAAACCCTAATCTTGAACGTTTGAAGAACGTGCTAGAAAAACCGAGTCACGGTCGACGTTTTTCGAAACTTTTTTGAAGAATGATTAGGCTTGATGATTTATCATAGAATTTTGAAGAAATGGAGTGCATAAAACAGTAAAAGAGTGCTTAAAATCGAATCCCTAATTCATAAACCCTAATCTGGGACGTATGAGGAACGTGCTACAAAAACCGAGTCACGGACGACATTTTAAGAAACTTTTGTGAGGAATGAGTAACCTTGATGATTTAGAATAGAATTTCGTTGAAACGGAGTGCATAAAACAGTAAAAGAGTGCTTAATATCGAAACCCTTATTCGGAAACCCTAATCTGGGACGTATGAAGAACGTGCTACAAAAACCGAGTCACGGACGACATTTTTCGAAACTTTTGTGAGGAATGAGTAACCTTGATGATTTAGAATAGAATTTCGTTGAAACGGAGTGCATAAAACAGTAAAAGAGTGCTTAATATCGCAACCCTTATTCGGAAACCCTAATCTGGGACGTATGAAGAACGTGCGACAAAAACAGAGTCACGGACGACATTTTTCGAAACATTTGAGAGAAATGAGTAGCCTTGATGATTTAGAATAGAATTTCGTTGAAACGGAGTGCATAAAACAGTAAAAGAGTGCTGAAAATCGAAAACCCTATTTCGGAAACCCTAATCTGGAACGTTTGAAGAACGTGCTAGAAAAACCGAGTCACGGTCGACGTTTTTCGAAACTTTTTTGAAGAATGATTAGGCTTGATGATTTATCATAGAATTTTGAAGAAACGGAGTGCATAAAACAGTAAAAGAGTGCTTAAAATTGAATCCCTAATTTAGAAACCCCAATCTGGGACGTATGAGGAACGTGCTACAAAAACCGAGTCACGGACGACATTTTAAGAAACATTTGAGAGAAATGAGTTGCCTTGATGATTTAGAATAGAATTTCGTTGAAACGGAGTGCATAAAACAGTAAAAGAGTGCTGAAAATCGAAAACCCTATTTCGGAAACCTTAATCTGGAACGTTTGAAGAACGTGCTAGAAAAACCGAGTCACGGTCGACGTTTTTCGAAACTTTTTTGAAGAATGATTAGGCTTGATGATTTATCATAGAATTTTGAAGAAACGGAGTGCATAAAACAGTAAAAGAGTGCTTAAAATCGAATCCCTAATTCAGAAACCCTAATCAGGGACGTATGAGGAACGTGCTACAAAAACCGAGTCACGGAAGACATTTTTCGAAACATTTGAGAGAAATGAGTAGCCTTGATGATTTAGAATAGAATTTTGTTGAAACGGAGTGCATAAAACAGTAAAAGAGTGCTGAAAATCGAAAACCCTATTTCGGAAACCTTAATCTGGAACGTTTGAAGAACGTGCTAGAAAAACCGAGACACGGTCGACGTTTTGCGAAACTTTTTTGAAGGATGATTAGGCTTGATGATTTATCATAGAATTTTGAAGAAACGGAGTGCATAAAACAGTAAAAGAGTGCTTAAAATCGAATCCCTAATTCATAAACCCTAATCTGGGACGTATGAGGAACGTGCTACAAAAACCGAGTCACGGACGACATTTTAAGAAACTTTTGTGAGGAATGAGTAACCTTGATGATTTAGAATAGAATTTCGTTGAAACGGAGTGCATAAAACAGTAAAAGAGTGCTTAATATCGAAACCCTTATTCGGAAACCCTAATCTGGGACGTATGAAGAACGTGCTACAAAAACCGAGTCACGGACGACATTTTTCGAAACATTTGAGAGAAATGAGTAGCCTTGATGATTTAGAATAGAATTTCGTTGAAACGGAGTGCATAAAACAGTAAAAGAGTGCTGAAAATCGAAAACCCTATTTCGGAAACCCTAATCTGGAACGTTTGAAGAACGTGCTAGAAAAACCGAGTCACGGTCGACGTTTTTCGAAACTTTTTTGAATAATGATTAGGCTCGATGATTTATCATAGAATTTCGAAGAAACGGAGTGCATAAAACAGTAAAATAGTGCTTAAAATCGAATCCCTTATTCGGAAACCCTAATCTGGGACGTATGAAGAACGTGCTACAAAAACTGAGTCACGGACGACATTTTTCGAAACTTTTGAGAGAAATGAGTAGCCTTGATGATTTAGAATAGAATTTGATAACCTTTTCTCCACATCTTCATTGAAGCATATTGTATGATTGATGTGTCTCTTGGTTTATATCATTCTCCACTTCTTCAAGAGGATTCGTCCTCGAATCTATTTGTGAAACTTTGCTGCAAAAAATAAGTTATGGAAATACAAAGGACCTCACAACACTCTC
>NW_019268637.1:19194-41739 GCF_002738365.1 Cucurbita moschata
TGATGATTTATCATAGAATTTTGAAGAAACGGAGTGCATAAAACAGTAAAAGAGTGCTTAAAATCGAATCCCTAATTCATAAACCCTAATCTGGGACGTATGAGGAACGTGCTACAAAAACCGAGTCACGGACGATATTTTAAGAAACTTTTGTGAGGAATGAGTAACCTTGATGATTTAGAATAGAATTTCGTTGAAACGGAGTGCATAAAACAGTAAAAGAGTGCACAATATCTAATCCCTTATTCGGAAACCCTAATCTGGGACGTATGAAGAACGTGCTACAAAAACCGGGGCACGGACGACATTTTTCGAAACTTTTGAGAGAAATGAGTAGCCTTGATTATTTAGAATAGATTTTCGTTGAAACGGAGTGCATAAAAAAGTAAAAGAGTGCTGAAAATCGAAAACCCTATTTCGGAAACCCTAATCTGGAACGTTCGAAGAACGTGCTAGAAAAATCGTGTCACGGTCGACTTTTTTCAAAACTTTTTTGAAGAATGATTAGGCTTGATGATTTATCCTAGAATTTTGAAGAAATGGAGTGCATAAAAGAGTAAAAGAGTGCTTAAAATCGAATCTCTAATTAAGAAACCCTAATCTGGGACGTATGAGGAACGTGCTATAAAAACCGAGTCACGGACGACATTTTAAGAAACTTTTGTGAGGAATGAGTAACCTTGATGACTTAGAATAGAATTTTGTTGAAACGGAGTGCATAAACTAGTAAAAGAGTGCTTAATATCGAATCCCTTATTCGAAAACCCTAATCTGAGACGTATGAAGAACGTGCTACAAAAACCGGGTCACGGACGACATTTTTCAAAACTTTTGAGAGAAATGAGTAGCCTTGATTATTTAGAATAGAATTTCGTTGAAACGGAGTGCATAAAAAAGTAAAAGAGTGTTGAAAATCGAAAACCCTATTTCGGAAACCCTAATCTGGAACGTTTGAAGAACGTGCTAGAAAAACCGATTCCCGGTCGACGTTTTTTGAAACTTTTTTGAAGAATGATTAGGCTTGATGATTTATCATAGAATTTCGAAGAAATGGAGTGCATAAAACAGTAAAAGAGTGCTGAAAATCGAATCCCTAATTCAGAAACTCTTATCATGAACTTTTGAATAACGCAAAGGAAACATATATCCGATCTTGAGCCTGAAGCTCTGATACCAAATGATAAGATAAGGAATCAATACAAGGGGAATAAGATTCGGATTACCTTGTTGATCGAATATCTCAAGACAAGAACATTTTGTTTGAGATTCGAATCACTCAAGAAGCAAGATCGATCATGTCTAGCTTCAATGATTCTTGTTGATCAAATATCTCAAGACAAGAACACTTGTTTGAGATTCGAATCACTCCACAAGCAAGATTGATCATGTCGAGCTTGAATGATTCTACATGCAACCTAAACTATATAGAGTTGCAAAGAAACTTAGCCATTGGCTAAAGAAAAGCACAAATGCTTCTTTTGATATATCTTCTAAGTCTTATTACGAATACAACATAGAAGGCTTTATATAGCCTCAAAATGAAACTATTAAAGACATTCCAAAAGTTGTAACATTCACACTTTATGGCCATAATTAGCCATTATGTAAATGTTACCGAAATTAAATAAAAAGTCTTAAAATACAATAACTCTAAATTACTCTAAATTATAACCCACCCAAAATTTACAACAATCAAACTTTATTCTTCTTCAATGTAGCATGAATTGAAACATCTTTTGATAATTTTGACAACCTTTTCTTCACATCTTCATTGAAGCATATTGTATGATTGATGTCTCTTGGTTCATATCATTCTCCACTTCTTCAAGAGGATTCGTCCTCGAATCTATTTGTGAAACTTTGCTGCAAAACATAAGATATGAAAATACAAAGGCCCTCACAACACTCTCTCACGTGTATACACTCAAGGAATTTTAGGCCACTCTGTTTGCACTCATTTACACAAATGAAGCTCTCATTCTCACCTCTCAAAATTTTAAATAGAGCAAAGATTGAATTTTGAACTTTGGGTCGATTAAAACCTAAAAAGATGAAAATAAATAAAAATTAAATTGAGAAGAAAGCAAAGGAAACATATATCCGATCTTGAGCCTGAAGCTCTGATACCAAATGATAAGATAAGGAATCAATACAAGGGGAATAAGATTCGGATTACCTTGTTGATCGAATATCTCAAGCCAAGAACACTTTGTTTGAGATTCGAATCACTCCAGAAGCAAGATCGATCATGTCTAGCTTCAATGATTCTTGTTGATCAAATATCTCAAGACAAGAACACTTGATTGAGATTCGAATCACTCCACAAGCAAGATTGATCATGTCGAGCTTGAATGATTCTACATGCAACCTAAACTACATAGAGTTGCAAAGAAACTTAGCCATTGGCTAAAGAAAAGCACAAATGCTTCTTTTGATATATCTTCTAAGTCTTATTACAAATACAACATAGAAGGCTTTATATAGCCTCAAAATGAAACTATTAAAGGCATTCCAAAAGTTGTAACATTCACACTTTATGGCCATAATTAGCCATTATGTAAATGTAACCGAAATTAAATAAAAAGTCTTAAAATACAATAACTCTAAATTACTCTAAATTATAACCCACCCAAAATTTACAACAATCAAACTTTATTCTTCTTCAATGTAGCATGAATTGAAACATCTTTTGATAATTTTGACAACCTTTTCTTCACATCTTCATTGAAGCATATTGTATGATTGATGTCTCTTGGTTCATATCATTCTCCACTTCTTCAAGAGGATTCGTCCTCGAATCTATTTGTGAAACTTTGCTGCAAAACATAAGATATGAAAATACAAAGGCCCTCACAACACTCTCTCACGTGTATACACTCAAGGAATTTTAGGCCACTCTGTTTGCACTCATTTACACAAATGAAGCTCTCATTCTCACCTCTCAAAATTTTAAATAGAGCAAAGATTGAATTTTGAACTTTGGGTCGATTAAAAACTAAAAAGATGAAAATAAATAAAAATTAAATTGAGAAGAAAGCAAAGGAAACATATATCCGATCTTGAGCCTGAAGCTCTGATACCAAATGATAAGATAAGGAATCAATACAAGGAGAATAAGATTCGGTTTACCTTGTTGATCGAATATCTCAAGCCAAGAACACTTTGTTTGAGATTCGAATTACTCCAGAAGCAAGATCGATCATGTCTAGATTCAATGATTCTTGTTGATCAAATATCTCAATGCAAGAAAGAACACTTGATTGAGATTCGAATCACTCCACAAGCAAGATTGATCATGTCGAGCTTGAATGATTCTACATGCAACCTAAACTACATAGAATTGCAAAGAAACTTAGCCATCGGCTAAAGAAAAGCACAAATGCTTCTTTACTATATTTTCCAAGTGATACAATAAGGAATCAATACAAGGGGAATAAGATTCGGATTACCTTGTTGATCGAATATCTCAAGGCAAGAACACTTTGTTGAGATTCGAATCACTCCACAAGCAAGATTGATCATGTCGAGCTTGAATGATTCTACATGCAACCTAAACTACATAGAGTTGCAAAGAAACTTAGCCATTGGCTAAAGAAAAGCACAAATGCTTCTTTTGATATATCTTCTAAGTCTCCCTCACAAATATAACATACAAGGCTTTATCCGATCTTGAGCCTGAAGCTCTGATACCAAATGATACAATAAGGAATCAATACAAGGGGAATAAGATTCGGATTACCTTGTTGATCGAATATCTCAAGGCAAGAACACTTTGTTTGAGATTCGAATCACTCCAGAAGCAAGATCGATCATGTCTAGCTTCAATGATTCTTGTTGATCGAATATCTCAAGACAAGAACACTTGATTGAGATTCGAATCACTCCACAAGCAAGATTGATCATGTCGAGCTTGAATGATTCTACATGCAACCTAAACTACATAGAGTTGCAAAGAAACTTAGCCATTGGCTAAAGAAAAGCACAAATGCTTCTTTTGATATATCTTCTAAGTCTTATTACAAATACAACATAGATGGCTTTATATAGCCTCAAAATGGAACTATTAAAGGCATTCCAAAAGTTGTAACATTCACACTTTATGGCCATAATTAGCCATTATGTAAATGTAACCGAAATTAAATAAAAAGTCTTAAAACACAATAACTCTAAATTATAACCCACCCAAAATTTACAACAATCAAACTTTATTCTTCTTCAATGTAGCATGAATTGAAACATCTTTTGATAATTTTGACAACCTTTTCTTCACATCTTCATTGAAGCATATTGTATGATTGATGTCTCTTGGTTCATATCATTCTCCACTTCTTCAAGAGGATTCGTCCTCGAATCTATTTGTGAAACTTTGCTGCAAAAAATAAGTTATGGAAATACAAAGGACCTCACAACACTCTCTCACGTGTATACACTCAAGGAATTTTAGGCCACTCTGTTTGCACTCATTTACACAAATGAAGCTCTCATTCTCACCTCTCAAAATTTTAAATAGAGCAAAGATTGAATTTTGAACTTTGGGTCGATTAAAAACTAAAAAGATGAAAATAAATAAAAATTAAATTGAGAAGAAACGCAAAGGAAACATATATCCGATCTTGAGCCTGAAGCTCTGATACCAAATGATAAGATAAGGAATCAATACAAGGGGAATAAGATTCGGATTACCTTGTTGATCGAATATCTCAAGGCAAGAACACTTTGTTTGAGATTCGAATCACTCCAGAAGCAAGATCGATCATGTCTAGCTTCAATGATTCTTGTTGATCGAATATCTCAAGACAAGAACACTTGATTGAGATTCGAATCACTCCACAAGCAAGATTGATCATGTCGAGCTTGAATGATTCTACATGCAACCTAAACTACATAGAGTTGCAAAGAAACTTAGCCATTGGCTAAAGAAAAGCACAAATGCTTCTTTTGATATATCTTCTAAGTCTTATTACAAATACAACATAGATGGCTTTATATAGCCTCAAAATGGAACTATTAAAGGCATTCCAAAAGTTGTAACATTCACACTTTATGGCCATAATTAGCCATTATGTAAATGTAACCGAAATTAAATAAAAAGTCTTAAAACACAATAACTCTAAATTATAACCCACCCAAAATTTACAACAATCAAACTTTATTCTTCTTCAATGTAGCATGAATTGAAACATCTTTTGATAATTTTGACAACCTTTTCTTCACATCTTCATTGAAGCATATTGTATGATTGATGTCTCTTGGTTCATATCACCAAGTCTTATTACAAATACAACATACAAGGCTTTATATAGCCTCAAAAATGAAACTACTAAAGGCATTCCAAGAGTTGTAACATTCACACTTTATGGCCATAATTAGCCATTATGTAATTGTAACCTAAAGTAAATAAAAAGTCTTAAAACACAATAACTCTAAATTATAACCCACCCAAAATTTACAACAATCAAACTTTATTCTTCTTCAATGTTGCATGAATTGAAATATCTTTTGATGATTTCAACAATATTTTCTTCACATCTTCATTGAAGCATATGTTATGATTGATGTCTCTTGGTTCATATCATTCTCCACTTCTTCAAGAGGATTCGTCCTCGAATCTATTTGTGTAACTTTGCTGCAAAAAAATAAGTTATGGAAATACGTAGGACCTCACAACACTCTTTCACAAGTATATGCTCAAGGAATTTTAGGCTACTCTTTTTACACACGTTTACACAAATGAAGCTCTCATTCTCACCTCTCAAAATTGTAAATAGAGCAAAAATTGAATTTTGAACTTTGGGTCGATTAAAAACTAAAAAGATAAAAATAAATAAAAATCAAATTGAGAAGAAACGCAAGGAAACATATATCCGATCTTGAGCCTGAAGCTCTGATACCAAATGATAAGATAAGGAATCAATAAAAGGAAACATATATCCGATCTTGAGCCTGAAGCTCTGATACCAAATGATAAGATAAGGAATCAATAAAAGAGTATAAAACAGAGAGCATAAAACAGTAAAAGAGTGCTTAAAATCGAATCACTAATTCGGAAACCCTAATCTGGAACGTTTGAAGAACGTGCTAAAAATACCGAGTCACGGTCGACATTTTTCGAAACTTTTGTGAGGAATGATTGTGCTGGATGATTTTGAATAAAATTTCGAACAAACGGAGTGCATAAAACAGTAAAAGAGTGCTTAAAATCGAATCCCTTATTCGGAAACCCTAATCTGGGACGTATGACGAACGTGCTACAAAAACCGAGTCACAGACGACATTTTAAGAAACTTTTGTGAGGAATGAGTAGCCTTGATGATTTAGAATAGAATTTCGTTGAAACGGAGTGCATAAAGCAGTAAAAGAGTGTAGAAAATCGACAACCTTATTTCAGAAACTCTAATCTGAAACTTTTGAATAACGTGCTAGAAAAACCGAGTCACGGTCGACTTTTTCGAAACTTTTGTGAGGAATGATTATGCTTGATGATTTACATAGAATTTCGAAGAAACGGAGTGCATAAAATAGTAAAAGAGTGCTTAAAGTCGAATCCCTAATTCAGAAACCCTAATCTTGGGCCTTGAATAACGTGCTAGAAAAACCGAGTCACGGTCGACATTTTTCGAACTTTTTCTGAGGAATGATTATGCTTGATGATTTTGAATAAAATTTTGAAGAAACGGAGTGCATAAAATAGTAAAAGAGTGCTTAAAGTCGAATCCCTAATTCAGAAACCCTAATCTTGGGCCTTGAATAACGTGCTAGAAAAACCGAGTCACGGTCGACATTTTTCGAACTTTTTCTGAGGAATGATTATGCTTGATGAATTTGAATAAAATTTTGAAGAAACGGAGTGCATAAAACAGTAAAAGAGTGCTTAAAATCGAATCCCTTATTTGAAAACTCTAATCTGGGACGTATGAAGAACGTGCTACAAAAACCGAGTCACGGACGACGTTTTAAGAAACTTTTGTGAGGAATGATTAGGCTTGATGATTTAGAATAGAATTTCGAAGAAACGGAGTGCATAAAATAGTAAAAGAGTGCTTAAAATCGAATCCGTAATTTAGAAACCCTAATCTTGGACTTTTGAATAACGTGCTACAAAAACCGAGTCACGGACGACGTTTTAAGAAACTTTTGTGAGCAATGAGTAGCCTTGATGATTTAGAATAGAATTTCGTTGAAACGGAGTGCATAAAACAGAAAAAGAGTGCTGAAAATCGAAAACCCTATTTCGGAAACCCTAATCTGGAACGTTTGAAGAACGTGCTAGAAAAACCGAGTCACGTGCGAAGTTTTTCAAAACTTTTTTGAAGAATGATTAGGCTTGTTTATTTATCATAGAATTTCGAAGAAACGGAGTGCATAAAACAGTAAAAGAATGCTTATAATCGAATCCCTAATCTTGGACTTTTGAATAACGTGCTAGAAAAACCGAGTCACGGTCGACATTTTTCGAAACATTTGAGAGAAATGAGTAGCCTTGATGATTTAGAATAGAATTTCGTTGAAACGGAGTGCATAAAACAGTAAAAGAGTGCTGAAAATCGAAAACCCTATTTCGGAAACCCTAATCTGGAACGTTTGAAGAACGTGCTAGAAAAACCAAGTCACGTTCGACGATTTGCGAAACTTTTTTGAAGAATGATTAGGCTTGATGATTTATCATAGAATTTTGAAGAAATGGAGTGCATAAAACAGTAAAAGAGTGCTTAAAATCGAATCCCTAATTCATAAACCCTAATCTGGGACGTATGAGGAACGTGCTACAAAAACCGAGTCACGGACGACATTTTAAGAAACTTTTGTGAGGAATGAGTAACCTTGATGATTTAGAATAGAATTTCGTTGAAACGGAGTGCATAAAACAGTAAAAGAGTGCTTAATATCGCAACCCTTATTCGGAAACCCTAATCTGGGACGTATGAAGAACGTGCGACAAAAACAGAGTCACGGACGACATTTTTCGAAACATTTGAGAGAAATGAGTAGCCTTGATGATTTAGAATAGAATTTCGTTGAAACGGCGTGCATAAAACAGTAAAAGAGTGCTGAAAATCGAAAACCCTATTTCGGAAACCCTAATCTGAAACGTTTGAATAACGTGCTAGAAAAACCGAGTCACGGTCGACGTTTTCGAAACTTTTTTGAAGAATGATTAGGCTTGATGATTTAGAATAGAATTTCGAAGAAACGGAGTGCATAAAACAGTAAAAGAGTGCTTAAAATCGAATCCCTAATTCAGAAACCCTAATCTTGGACTTTTGAATAACGTGCTAGAAAAACCGAGTCACGGTCGACATTTTTCGAAACTTTTGTGAGGAATGATTATGCTTGATGATTTTGAATAGAATTTCGAAGAAACGGAGTGCATAAAACAGTAAAAGAGTGCTTAAAATCGAATCCCTTATTCGGAAACCCTAATCTGGTACGTATGAATAACGTGCTACAAAAACCGAGTCACGGATTACATTTTTCGAAAATTTTGTGATGAATGATTATGCTTGATGATTTTGAATAAAATTTTGAAGAAACGGAGTGCATAAAAAAGTAAAAGAGTGCTTAAAATCGAATCCCTTATTCGGAAACCCTAATCTAGAACGTATGAAGAACGTGCTGCAAAAACCGAGTCACGGACGACATTTTAAGAAACTTTTGTGAGGAATGTGTAGCCTTGACGATTTAGAATAGAATTTCGTTGAAACGGCGTGCATAAAACAGAAAAAGAGTGCTGAAAATCGAAAACCCTATTTCGGAAATACTAATCTGGAACGTTTGAAGAACGTGCTAGAAAAACCGAGTCACGGTCCACGTTTTTTGAAACTTTTTTGAAGAATGATTAGGCTTGATGATTTAGAATAGAATTTCGAAGAAACGGAGTGCATAAAAAAGTAAAAGAGTGCTTAAAATCGAATCCCTTATTCAGAAACCCTAATCTTGGACTTTTGAATAACGTGCTAGAAGAACCGAGTCACGGTCGACATTTTTCGAAACTTTTGTAAGGAATGATTATGCTTGATGATTTTGAATAAAATTTTGAAGAAACGGAGTGCATAAAAAAGTAAAAGAGTGCTTAAAATGGAATCCCTTATTCGGAAACCTTAATCTAGAACGTATGAAGAACGTGCTGCAAAAACCGAGTCACGGACGACATTTTACGAAACTTTTGTGAGGAATGTGTAGCCTTGATGATTTAGAATAGAATTTCGTTGAAACGGAGTGCATAAAACAGTAAAAGAGTGCTTAAAATCGAATCCCTTATTCGGAAACCCTAATCTGGAACGTATGAATAACGTGCTATAAAAACCAGGTCACGGACGACATTTTTCGAAAATTTTGTGATGAATGATTATGCTTGATGATTTTGAATAAATTTTTGAAGAAACGGAGTGCATAAAAAAGTAAAAGAGTGCTTAAAATGGAATCCCTTATTCGGAAACCTTAATCTAGAACGTATGAAGAACGTGCTGCAAAAACCGAGTCACGGACGACATTTTAAGAAACTTTTGTGAGGAATGTGTAGCCTTGATGATTTAGAATAGAATTTCGTTGAAACGGCGTGCATAAAACAGTAAAAGAGTGCTGAAAATCGAAAACCCTATTTCGGAAATCCTAATCTGGAACGTTTGAAGAACGTGCTAGAAAAACCGAGTCACGGTCCACGGTTTTTCGAAACTTTTTTGAAGAATGATTAGGCTTGATGATTTAGAATAGAATTTCGAAGAAACGGAGTGCATAAAACAGTAAAAGAGGGATGAAAATCGAATCCCTAGTTCAGAAACCCTAATCTTGGACTTTTGAATAATGTGCTAGAAAAACCGAGTCACGGTCGACATTTTTCGAAACTTTTGTGAGGAATGATTATGCTTGATGATTTTGAATAGAATTTCGAAGAAACGGAGTGCATAAAACAGTAAAAGAGTGCTTAAAATCGAATCCGTAATTCAGAAACCCTAATCTTGGACTTTTGAATAACGTGCTAGAAGAACCGAGTCACGGTCGACATTTTTCGAAACTTTTGTAAGGAATGATTATGCTTGATGATTTTGAATAGAATTTCGAAGAAATGGAGTGCATAAAACAGTAAAAGAGTGCTTAAAATCGAATCCCTTATTCGGAAACCCTAATCTGGTACGTATGAATAACGTGCTACAAAAACCGAGTCACGGACGACATTTTTCGAAAATTTTGTGATGAATGATTATGCTTGATGATTTTGAATAAAATTTTGAAGAAACGGAGTGCATAAAAAAGTAAAAGAGTGCTTAAAATCGAATCCCTTATTCGGAAACCCTAATCTAGAACGTATGAAGAACGTGCTGCAAAAACCGAGTCACGGACGACATTTTAAGAAACTTTTGTGAGGAATGTGTAGCCTTGATGATTTAGAATAGAATTTCGTTGAAACGGCGTGCATAAAACAGTAAAAGAGTGCTGAAAATCGTAAACCCTATTTCGAAAATCCTAATCTGGAACGTTTGAAGAACGTGCTAGAAAAACCAAGTCACGGTCCACGGTTTTTCGAAACCTTTTTGAAGAATGATTAGGCTTGATGATTTAGAATAGAATTTCGAAGAAACGGAGTGCATAAAAAAGTAAAAGAGTGCTTAAAATCGAATCCCTTATTCAGAAACCCTAATCTTGGACTTTTGAATAACGTGCAAGAAGAACCGAGTCACGGTCGACATTTTTCGAAACTTTTGTGAGAAATGATTATGCTTGATGATTTTGAATAAGATTTTGAAGAAACGGAGTGCATAAAATAGTAAAAGAGTGCTTAAAATCGAATCCGTAATTTAGAAACCCTAATCTTGGACTTTTGAATAACGTGCTAGAAGAACCGAGTCACGGTCGACATTTTTCGAAACTTTTGTAAGGAATGATTATGCTTGATGATTTTGAATAGAATTTCGAAGAAATGGAGTGCATAAAACAGTAAAAGAGTGCTTAAAATCGAATCCCTTATTCGGAAACCCTAATCTGGAACGTATGAATAACGTGCTATAAAAACCAGGTCACGGACGACATTTTTCGAAAATTTTGTGATGAATGATTATGCTTGATGATTTTGAATAAATTTTTGAAGAAACGGAGTGCATAAAAAAGAAAAAGAGTGCTTAAAATGGAATCCCTTATTCGGAAACCTTAATCTAGAACGTATGAAGAACGTGCTGCAAAAACCGAGTCACGGACGACATTTTACGAAACTTTTGTGAGGAATGTGTAGCCTTGATGATTTAGAATAGAATTTCGTTGAAACGGCGTGCATAAAACAGTAAAAGAGTGCTGAAAATCGAAAACCCTATTTCGAAAATCCTAATCTGGAACGTTTGAAGAACGTGCTAGAAAAACCAAGTCACGGTCCACGGTTTTTCGAAACTTTTTTGAAGAATGATTAGGCTTTATGATTTAGAATAGAATTTCGAAGAAACGGAGTGCATAAAACAGTAAAAGAGTGCTTAAAATCGAATATGATTTAGAATAGAATTTCGAAGAAACGGAGTGCATAAAACAGTAAAAGAGTGCTTAAAATCGAATTACAAATTCAGAAACCCTAATCTTGGACTTTTGAATAACGTGCTAAAAAGAGTGCTTAAAATCGAATTACAAATTCAGAAACCCTAATCTTGGACTTTTGAATAACGTGCTAGAAAAACCGAGTCACGGTCGGCATTTTTCGAAACTTTTGTGAGGAATGATTATGCTTGATGATTTTGAATAAAATTTCGAAGAAACGGAGTGCATAAAACAGTAAAAGAGTGCTTAAAATCGAATCCGTAATTCAGAAACCCTAATCTTGGACTTTTGAATAACGTGCTAGAAGAACCGAGTCACGGTCGACATTTTTCGAAACTTTTGTAAGGAATTATTATGCTTGATGATTTTGAATAGAATTTCGAAGAAATGGAGTGCATAAAACAGTAAAAAAGTGCTTAAAATCGAATCCCTTATTCGGAAACCCTAATCTGGGACGTGTGAATAACGTGCTACAAAAACCGAGTCACGGACGACATTTTTCGAAAATTTTGTGATGAATGATTATGCTTGATGATTTTGAATAGAATTTCGAAGAAATGGAGTGCATAAAACAGTAAAAAAGTGCTTAAAATCGAATCCCTTATTCGGAAACCCTAATCTGGGACGTGTGAATAACGTGCTAAAAAAACCGAGTCACGGACGACATTTTTCGAAAATTTTGTGATGAATGATTATGCTTGATGATTTTGAATAAAATTTTGAAGAAACGGAGTGCATAAAAAAGTAAAAGAGTGCTTAAAATCGAATCCCTTATTCGGAAACCCTAATCTAGAACGTATGAAGAACGTGCTGCAAAAACCGAGTCACGGACGACATTTTAAGAAACTTTTGTGAGGAATGTGTAGCCTTGATGATTTAGAATAGAATTTCGTTGAAACGGCGTGCATAAAACAGTAAAAGAGTGCTGAAAATCGAAAACCCTATTTCGGAAATCCTAATCTGGAACGTTTGAAGAACGTGCTAGAAAAACCGAGTCACGGTCCACGTTTTTTCGAAACTTTTTTGAAGAATGATTAGGCTTGATGATTTAGAATAGAATTTCGAAGAAACGGAGTGCATAAAAAAGTAAAAGAGTGCTTAAAATCGAATCCCTTATTCAGAAACCCTAATCTTGGACTTTTGAATAACGTGCAAGAAGAACCCAGTCACGGTCGACATTTTTCGAAACTTTTGTGAGAAATGATGATGCTTGATGATTTTGAATATGATTTTGAAGAAACGGAGTGCATAAAATAGTAAAAGAGTGCTTAAAATCGAATCCGTAATTTAGAAACCCTAATCTTTGATTTTGAATAACGTACTAGAAGAACCGAGTCACGGTCGACATTTTTCGAAACTTTTGTAAGGAATGATTATGCTTGATGATTTTGAATAGAATTTCGAAGAAACGGAGTGCATAAAACAGTAAAAGAGTGCTTAAAATCGAATCCCTTATTCGGAAACCCTAATCTGGGACGTATGAATAACGTGCTACAAAAACCGAGTCACGGACGACATTTTTCGAAAATTTTGTGATGAATGATTATGCTTGATGATTTTGAATAAAATTTTGAAGAAACGGAGTGCATAAAAAAGTAAAAGAGTGCTTAAAATCGAATCCCTTATTCGGAAACCCTAATCTAGAACGTATGAAGAACGTGCTGCAAAAACCGAGTCACGGACGACATTTTAAGAAACTTTTGTGAGGAATGTGTAGCCTTGATGATTTAGAATAGAATTTCGTTGAAACGGCGTGCATAAAACAGTAAAAGAGTGCTGAAAATCGAAAACCCTATTTCGGAAATCCTAATCTGGAACGTTTGAAGAACGTGCTAGAAAAACCAAGTCACGGTCCACGGTTTTTCGAAACTTTTTTGAAGAATGATTAGGCTTGATGATTTAGAATAGAATTTCGAAGAAACGGAGTGCATAAAACAGTAAAAGAGTGCTTAAAATCGAATTACAAATTCAGAAACCCTAATCTTGGACTTTTGAATAACGTGCTAGAAAAACCGAGTCACGGTCGGCATTTTTCGAAACTTTTGTGAGGAATGATTATGCTTGATGATTTTGAATAGAATTTCGAAGAAATGGAGTGCATAAAACAGTAAAAGAGTGCTTAAAATCGAATCCCTTATTCGGAAACCCTAATCTGGGACGTATGAATAACGTGCTACAAAAACCGAGTCACGGACGACATTTTTCGAAAATTTTGTGATGAATGATTATGCTTGATGATTTTGAATAAAATTTTGAAGAAACGGAGTGCATAAAAAAGTAAAAGAGTGCTTAAAATCGAATCCCTTATTCGGAAACCCTAATCTAGAACGTATGAAGAACGTGCTGCAAAAACCGAGTCACGGACGACATTTTAAGAAACTTTTGTGAGGAATGTGTAGCCTTGATGATTTAGAATAGAATTTCGTTGAAACGGCGTGCATAAAACAGTAAAAGAGTGCTGAAAATCGAAAACCCTATTTCGGAAATCCTAATCTGGAACGTTTGAAGAACGTGCTAGAAAAACCGAGTCACGGTCCACGTTTTTTCGAAACTTTTTTGAAGAATGATTAGGCTTGATGATTTAGAATAGAATTTCGAAGAAACGGAGTGCATAAAAAAGTAAAAGAGTGCTTAAAATCGAATCCCTTATTCAGAAACCCTAATCTTGGACTTTTGAATAACGTGCAAGAAGAACCTAGTCACGGTCGACATTTTTCGAAACTTTTGTGAGAAATGATGATGCTTGATGATTTTGAATAAGATTTTGAAGAAACGGAGTGCATAAAATAGTAAAAGAGTGCTTAAAATCGAATCCGTAATTAAGAAACCCTAATCTTGGACTTTTGAATAACGTACTAGAAGAACCGAGTCACGGTCGACATTTTTCGAAACTTTTGTAAGGAATGATTATGCTTGATGATTTTGAATAGAATTTCGAAGAAATGGAGTGCATAAAACAGTAAAAGAGTGCTTAAAATCGAATCCCTTATTCGGAAACCCTAATCTGGGACGTATGAATAACGTGCTACAAAAACCGAGTCACAGACGACATTTTTCGAAAATTTTTTGATGAATGATTATGCTTGATGATTTTGAATAAAATTTTGAAGAAACGGAGTGCATAAAAAAGTAAAAGAGTGCTTAAAATCGAATCCCTTATTCGGAAACCCTAATCTAGAACGTATGAAGAACGTGCTGCAAAAACCGAGTCACGGACGACATTTTAAGAAACTTTTGTGAGGAATGTGTAGCCTTGATGATTTAGAATAGAATTTCGTTGAAACGGCGTGCATAAAACAGTAAAAGAGTGCTGAAAATCGAAAACCCTATTTCGGAAATCCTAATCTGGAACGTTTGAAGAACGTGCTAGAAAAACCGAGTCACGGTCCACGTTTTTTCGAAACTTTTTTGAAGAATGATTAGGCTTGATGATTTAGAATAGAATTTCGAAGAAACGGAGTGCATAAAAAAGTAAAAGAGTGCTTAAAATCGAATCCCTTATTCAGAAACCCTAATCTTGGACTTTTGAATAACGTGCAAGAAGAACCTAGTCACGGTCGACATTTTTCGAAACTTTTGTGAGAAATGATGATGCTTGATGATTTTGAATAAGATTTTGAAGAAACGGAGTGCATAAAATAGTAAAAGAGTGCTTAAAATCGAATCCGTAATTAAGAAACCCTAATCTTGGACTTTTGAATAACGTACTAGAAGAACCGAGTCACGGTCGACATTTTTCGAAACTTTTGTAAGGAATGATTATGCTTGATGATTTTGAATAGAATTTCGAAGAAATGGAGTGCATAAAACAGTAAAAGAGTGCTTAAAATCGAATCCCTTATTCGGAAACCCTAATCTGGGACGTATGAATAACGTGCAACAAAAACCGAGTCACGGACGACATTTTTCGAAAATTTTGTGATGAATGATTATGCTTGATGATTTTGAATAAAATTTTGAAGAAACGGAGTGCATAAAAAAGTAAAAGAGTGCTTAAAATCGAATCCCTTATTCGGAAACCCTAATCTAGAACGTGCTGCAAAAACCGAGTCACGGACGACATTTTACGAAACTTTTGTGAGGAATGTGTAGCCTTGATAATTTAGGATAGAATTTCGTTGAAACGGCGTGCATAAAACAGTAAAAGAGTGCTGAAAATCGAAAACCCTATTTCGTAAATCCTAATCTGGAACGTTTGAAGAACGTGCTAGAAAAACCAAGTCACGGTCCACGGTTTTTCGAAACTTTTTTGAAGAATGATTAGGCTTGATGATTTAGAATAGAATTTCGAAGAAACGGAGTGCATAAAACAGTAAAAGAGTGCTTAAAATCGAATCCCTTATTCGGAAACCCTAATCTAGAACGTGCTGCAAAAACCGAGTCACGGACGACATTTTAAGAAACTTTTGTGAGGAATGAGTAGCCTTGATGATTTAGAATAGAATTTCGAAGAAACGGAGTGCATAAAACAGTAAAAGAGTGCTTAAAATCGAATCCGTAATTCAGAAACCCTAATCTTGGACTTTTGAATAACGTGCTAGAAGAACCGAGTCACGGTCGACATTTTTCGAAATTTTTGTAAGGAATGATTATGCTTGATGATTTTGAATAGAATTTCGAAGAAATGGAGTGCATAAAACAGTAAAAGAGTGCTTAAAATCGATTCCCTTATTCGGAAACCCTAATCTGGGACGTGTGAATAACGTGCTACAAAAACCGAGTCACGGACGACATTTTTCGAAAATTTTGTGATGAATGATTATGCTTGATGATTTTGAATAAAATTTTGAAGAAACGGAGTGCATAAAAAAGTAAAAGAGTGCTTAAAATCGAATCCCTTATTCAGAAACCCTAATGATATGAACCACGACCAAGGAATTTCCATACCTCAAGGTCCAATTACAAGGACGAGAGCCAAGAAGCTACAACAAACTTTATACAGTTATATTCAAGCTATGGTGAGCTCATCAAAGGAAATTCTAAAAGACGCTGGAGACCTCCCTTATATGTTGTGCAAAGTTGAGGTTCAAGAAAGAGATGAATTAAATGCACTTTAAGTTGCATTTAATGAACTCCGCTGAATTTATCAAATAGTCCAAGAATGACTAATAAGCACATTCTATTATTTGCATTATTTAATTATAGTTTAACTATTTGTTTGTCATATTTAAGCTAGTTTTAAATATAGGAGTTAAGGTTATATTGTAACCCACATAGGTTACTATATTCCACCATTAACTAGCCATTTAAATGAGGAGGTTATGGGTATTTCTCATTTACTAGCCCATTTAATTTGGGAGTTATGTATGACATAGGTTAAGGTTGTAAAGGCTATATAAAGCCTTCTTTTCTTTGATTAGACATCAGATTTTGGAATTAAGAATAGAAGTTCTATTTTAGCCTTGTCGAGAGCTAAACTTTCTTTGCAAATTCTTGTGTTTAGAACTTGCATGTAGAGTCATTCAAGTGGTATTGATCAAACCTCTTGTGGAGTGATTCGAATCACGAGTTTAGAAACGAGTTTTCTTTACTCTTGATCTTGATCATCAAGGTAATCCGTTCCATACTTTCCCTTGGGTTGATTACCATATCATTACTCCCCTTGTATTGATTCCTTATCTTATCAGAAGGTGTTTCGTTCGTATTCTTTCATTTGTTTCGTCTTGACTTCCTGGTCAGTCTCATTCTTCTTTCTTACGGCAGGAGAGTAAGTTCAAGAAGGTTCAGTAGCTCAAGTCATATCGGTGTTCAGACAGGAGAAAGAATCAATAGGTTCCATCTGGTTCAGTAGTTCAGGTAATGGAATTGTGAGACCATAAAGAAGAGGTGAAGTGATATGAACCAAGAGACATCAATCATACAATATGCTTCAATGAAGATGTGAAGAAAAGGTTGTCAAAATTATCAAAAGATGTTTCAATTCATGCTACATTGAAGAAGAATAAAGTTTGATTGTTGTAAATTTTTGGTGGGTTATAATTTAGAGTTATTGTGTTTTAAGACTTTTTATTTAATTTCGGTTACATTTACATAATGGCTAATTATGGCCATAAAGTGTGAATGTTACAACTTTTGGAATGCCTTTAATAGTTTCATTTTGAGGCTATATAAAGCCATCTATGTTGTATTTGTAATCAGACTTAGAAGATATATCAAAAGAAGCATTTGTGCTTTTCTTTAGCCAATGGCTAAGTTTCTTTGCAATTCTATGTAGTTTAGATTGCATGTAGAATCATTCAAGCTCGACATGATCAATCTTGCTTGTGGAGTGATTCGAATCTCAAACAAGTGTTTGAGATATTTGATCAACAAGAATCATTGAAGCTAGACATGATCGATCTTGCTTCTGGAGTGATTCGAATCTCAAACAAAGTGTTCTTGGCTTGAGATATTCGATCGACAAGGTAATCCGAATCTTATTCCCCTTGTATTGATTCCATATCTTATCATGAAGGCAATGGACTTTACCGAGTTGGAGACAGGGGCGAAATAGCCTATTTACCGAGTGTTTGAATAACTCACAATCACTAATAGGAATAGAGGTTCAATAGTTCAGTCGAATTAATCTTTGCTTAAACTTGACTTAAAGAAACAAAGAAAGACCTACCTATTTAGAATAGAACCAAGTGAAAGAATAAAGAAGTGAAGGATCATTCCTGTTGAGTCTTTCCTTCATTCTAAGGAGAAAGAGAACAGACCGAGTTCAATCAAACAAAGAAACACCTATTCTATCTATTTAACGAGGGATAGAATAAAGAAAGAGGAGCCCGAGGGGAAGGAGCGAGGTTCAGGGAATAGAGTCAAAGAAAGATGAAGGAGAAAGAACCAAGAAAGCAGTTTAGAGCCAAAGGAGAGAAGCAGGCTGATAGTTTACGAGGAAAAGGTTCAGTAGTTCATTCAAATGAATCTTGAGTCTTGAGTTGAGTCTGAAATCAATTCATTCTCTTCTTCTTCCAGTTCAGTAGTGAAGGATAATTTATTAATCTTGCTTGAGTCTTTCGTTTCGTCTTAGTTTACAGTGAATAAATAGGTTCAGGTTCAGTTAATCTTTCTTCTTCTTTTACAGTTTAGGAAGGGAGAGTAAATTCATGAATTAGCGGCTTTTCCGAGTTCAAGAAGGAAAAGGTTTTCGATTTCTTCTTCTTCAGCCCTTCCCGTTCAGACTCATTAATGTTTCGTTTTCTTCTTCAATCAATTCTCTTTTCTTTTCTTTTCTTTACTCTCCATCCAGTAAAGCAGCTAATTGATTTATTCTTTCACTGTAAACTCGTTCAATCAGGAAAAACTTTAAGGTTGAGTCTTTCGGCTTTCCTTTCTAATTCATTGATTCTTGAACTGTAAAGGAGAATTCATCTTGTTTCATTTTCTTCTCCCTGCATTTATTCTTTCACTCATCAGGTTCGACTTCAGGAGTAAGTAGCTCTCCTGTCAGGGTTCTTCATTCAAGTGATTGAGTTCAGTTCATTCTGTCTCATGAATCTTGTCTTGCTTTCGTCTTTCTCTCATTCATCTTTCATTTTCTTCTCCCTTCAAACTCTAATCAGTCCTCTCTTCCAGATGTAATGATCCCAGTTTAGCCCTTCCTTGTCACGTAGCGAACCAAGTCTGCCCTCTTTTGATTGTTGGGCGCCACCTATGGAGTTTCTTTGTTCACTGGAATAAGCGGACTAACCGTACTCTGGGATCGATAAGTGAGTTGACTTCCCCTTGGATCCATTGCCAAGTTTGGTCTTTCCCCAATCCTGTATGGAAGGAATTCCCCCCGTGGTTTGCCAATTAGGTTAACCTTCCTCCCGGGTCAGTTTGTCCACGTCACTAAGCGGGATCCCTTTAGTTTGATTCTAACTCCACAAGTTCTTTTGTTTTGGCATCTGGCCTCTCCGATTATAAGGTTTACTAAAAGGTGAGGAGTAAGGTGTCTATGTCAGTACCCCCATTATTCCGAGTATCTCATATCGATTGGGTGAAATAAGTCAAGTTGTCTGGGGTTTGATTTTGATAATATTATCAAGTCTTCGAGAATCTTTCTTTTTGCCTTCGTCCAGTGGAAAGTAGAATGAACCCAGGTTTGAAAAACTGATGTTGCAGGTGAGTCACCACTTCAACAAGAAATCGAACAAGGCTGATTTCGGCTGATTTCGGCAGCTGAGGATCGCTTTGTGCCTGACTCCACTCACTACCTTTTAGCGTGAATGGATAAAGAAACGCCCTCAAAGAGCTTGGTACCAAAAAAGCACAGCAAAGGAATGATTGTGCACTCAAAGGAGCATGTCATCAAAGAGTTTACAACATTCATTCTCGAGCGGGGAGTGAGTTCAAGACCAAAGAAAGCCAGAGCATCTCCTCCTTTTCGCCTTGCCTCGAGGGTTTACGAGTCCGTGGGCATAGTTGAAGAAGGCTCGTATTCAAATACAAGTTTAGTATCAGAGGTTGAAAAAGGCAGAGATCTCGTCCAAGACAAGCTTGTCAGGATTAAAGACATTGGGATTAGATTAACAGACTATAGATGGGTCCAGACGTCGAGTAAAGTCTCTGTCATCTCCAAAAGCGGGGTGGTTAGGTTCGAGTCTGAATCGACCGGGTGGTTGGACGCAATCTAATAGTAGTATATATTTAGGGGTGAGAAAAGCTAAATCTCTGGCACCTGGCTCCTTCCACGCAAGACGACTTGGATAAAATGGTTTACAATAATGCAAAAAAGAAGATTGAGACCATTCTTTTTTAGACAAAGGGCTTGACTTCTATCGAGTCAGCCTCGAGGAAGAGTACACCAACGAACTGGCTATGTAAAAAGAGAGTGGGCAATCGGCATAAGAGGATTCCATTTTTTAGCGAAAGAAAGGAGAGTGGGAAAGCTAACCTACCCTTCTGTTTATTGAATCTGACCTTCGTCCAAGAGTTCGGGCTTCTACGCGAAGAACGTGCTTTCTGACATCGAGTGCTATGCTAAGAGATCACTACTTTCTTTGATAGGGTCGTCTCGCGCATAAGAGGGCATTTTCTGAATGAGAAGATTCTCTTTCTACACTGACGCCATATCCCACCGCCTGATTCTCTTTCTATACTGACGCCATATCCCGCCGCCTCTTCATTCCTTGCCCGCCTTAAAATATTCCTTCCTGGTGGGACTCGCATAGATTTCAATTGATTGAATCGGTTCTGGTCTTCGCTGAAAAAGTGAGGCTTTCCAAGACGAGTAGACCTTAGTTACCCGCTTATTGCGACCTGCAAGAAGCTGAGTTTCTTTGCTTTCTTTTGTCACACACATTGGAAAAAGAAAAAGTCAAAGCAGCAGACCATCCCATTCATTATCCACCTTTATAGAGATTTTGGAAGAAGGTTTTGTTTCACACATCTTGGCCAAGCAGTAAAGGAAAGAAATGTTTTGTCGGTTGAAGGTGCTCTCTTCTCTACTCCTAGACATAGGAGATAGGCTCACTCTTCATCCATAGTATCCTCTGCATCTTATGCATCTTCTGTCACCTCTCTTGGTTTTAGGGAGCCTGTGAGAGTTCCGTTGCTTTGCCGGAGGGAAGTGGGCTTCATTCAATGTAATGCTTTGTTGGTTGGTTCAGGGGGTCCGGTTTTTCGGTTTAGTGTGTAGGGAGGCGTCGTTGCCCTTTCAGGAGACATGTTGTAATGTTCAGTGGCAAGATAATAGATATTGAGTCGATGATCAATCGAATCCGACGTTCAATCCTTCTAGAGATGGTGATCCGCCTTGTTAAGATCTCTTCTATTCTATGCTGAGAATCATTTGTTTTTCCCCATTTTGATTGACTTTACCGGTCATTGTTGGAAAATCCGGCCCCAGTCTCGTCGGCCCCCCCAATCCTCAAGGCAGCCCTCCGTAGACAAGTGGTTTTAGAACCCACATTTTGAAAAGTTCTGTTAGGTTCTTAGTAGCCGTCAGCGACTTTTTCTTCTTTTACTTCACATAGCTTTTTGTCTCCTTGATAGCTGGAAGTTCTCTAAAAGTATGAAAAGCTGGAGGACTTTGTACCATGCATTCTAGTGTGGTTGAATTTTGTTCAACAGCCCAAGGACTTGGAGCACATCTTTTGTTATTTCCACTGCTTGAAGTGATTGTGACGACCACGAAGAAACGACGAATCCCAACTACGGATATATAAGAGCCAAAACTGCTAAGGGCATTCCATCCAGCGTAAGCATCTGGATAATCAGGAATGCGACGTGGCATACCCGAAAGCCCTAAGAAATTCATGGGAAAGAGGGTCGGATTAACCCCAAAAAAAGTGATCCAAAAATGGATTTGCCCTAAAGTTTTCGGGTATGTCCGACCAAAGATTTTACCCACCCAATAGTGAAATCCTGCAAATAAAGCAAAAACGGCTCCCATAGAAAGTACATAATGGAAATGTGCAACCACAAAATAAGTATCATGTAGAGCAATGTCTAGCTCTGAATTTGCCGGGACTATTCCAGTGAGTCCTCCTATGGTGAACAATAAGATGGACCCTACAGCAAATAACATGGGTGTTTTGTATTGTATCGAACCCTCCCACATGGTAGCGAAACTAAAGATGTTGATTCCAGTGGGGACTACTGCTATGATCATGGTAGCAGCGGTGAAGTAGGCACGGGTATCAACGTCTAAGCCCACAGTAAACATATGATGAGCCCAAACAAGAAATCCAAGAACGCCTATACTGATCATAGCATAAACCATGCCTAGATACCCAAAAACAGGTTTTCCCGAAAAAGTAGAAACGATATGACTGATGATACAAGATTCAGGCAGAATGGGAATATACACCTCTGGATGACCGAAGAACCGAAAGAGATGCTGGTATAATATGGGGTCTCCCCCTCCAGCGGGATCAGAAAAGGTTGTATTAAAGTTTCGATCCATTAACAACATGGTAATAGCCCCTACCAGTATCGGAAGTGATAATAAAAGTGGGAATGCTGTCACTAGAACGAACCAGACAAAGAGGGGTGATCTATGCATAGTCATTCCAGGTCCACGCATGTTGGAAATAGTCATTATAAAATTGATAAAACCTAAAA
>NW_019268637.1:44079-44206 GCF_002738365.1 Cucurbita moschata
TTATTGTATTTTAAGACTTTTTATTTAGTTTCGGTTACATTTACATAATGGCTAATTATGGCCATAAAGTGTGAATGTTACAACTTTTGTAATGCCTTTAATAGTTTCATTTTGAGGCTATATAAAG
>NW_019268637.1:44216-51383 GCF_002738365.1 Cucurbita moschata
CATGTTTGTTGTATTTGTAAGGAAGACTTAGAAGATATATCAAAAGAAGCATTTGTGCTTTTCTTTAGCCAATGGCTAAGTTTCTTTGCAACTCTATGTAGTTTAGGTTGCATGTAGAATCATTCAAGCTCGACATGATCAATCTTGCTTGTGGAGTGATTCGAATCTCAATCAAGTGTTCTTGTCTTGAGATATTTGATCAACTAGAATCATTGAAGCTAGACATGATCGATCTTGCTTCTGGAGTGATTCGAATCTCAAACAAAGTGTTCTTGACTTGAGATATTCGATCAACAAGGTAATCTGAATCTTATTCCCCTTGTAGTTGATTCCTTATCTTATCATAGTCCAACAACCAGTGGGTTCCTCGTCGCTGCACATTACAGAAAAAAGTGAGTGAATAGCCAGTCCCATGCAAGTTTCTCAATCGGTTTCCTTTATCCTGTTGCAGAAAGATGCAAAAAAGGCTGAGATACTTCTTCATTAAAAAGCACTAAAAAAACCATGTCCATAGAACTTGCTATCTTTTTTCAAAGTCAGATAAGAAATGAGTGAGAGATTAAATGGAGTATTCATCTGCATCTCTCTTAATTAAGGAAGAAAAAGAGAAATGAGAAAATGGGGAGGAGAATGAATTTGGTTTTTTAGAGTCTCCGCTATTTGAAGAATTTCCTTTGCATCTTTTGACGCATGCTCTTTGTAAAGCCAAATCAGGTTTGCGCAAATTGATGGTTGTGGACCCAAAACCAGAAGTGGTAGTTGGTGTAATACTGCTGCGGACGGGCCCTAGCCTGAGAATTCGAGCAAGAAGCACTCTCGCACTCTCGAGCGGTAAGTGGTTTAGCGGGATGAGCCACCTTGTTTTCCGAAAGAGATGGGGGGACAGGTTCCCCCGAGCCTCCACCAGTGGGGGCGAGTCTTAATTGAGATCGAGAAAGATCCCCTCTTCGGATTCTTAGGAATGCATCAATAAAACTGCCCTTCCATATAGATCGTTGTGGCATGAACTCAGAATTTCTTCGCTTCGATTTCGCCCCTGCCCGAAATTCGCTTTGGTGGGCTTCCCTGAAGGTGACACCGAAGGTCTACCTCCTTTAGTAGCTCAGCTACATCAATGAGTTTTTCAACAACCGAAGGTAGCTGCATAAGCCTAAGAGAGAGTGTAGGGGGTGCACGTTCCTTCATTCTTTTAGCAAAAGTTCCTGCGGCTCGAGTCAGCTTTGCGCTTTGACTTGGATGACATTCTATATCATGTACCCATTTCCTATACGTATATCGGCAAATGGTATGCAATTTCCTATTTGAGAATTTATATCAAGTATCTCCTATCTAGTTGCGGGGGGGCGTGGCCAAGAAGCAGCCAACTGACAGTCCCCTTCCATTCGGCCTTTCTTCGCTGTGTGAATAAGGTCTTAGGATGTATGGCCATTCTAGGCGGGGCGCAATAAGTCACTGGTCGAAGGTTTGGACCAATCGCAATTCATCACCATCTTGCTCGCTTCAAATTGATGACTAACTATTAATAAGTGTTGACCTAAGAACCTGTGCTGGGGCTCGGCTCCCGAACCGTACGTGAGCTGCCTCGTACGGCTCTTCCTAAGAACTGAAAGCCCCCTTTCTCTAAATAGAAAGTCTTGTCAACTATAAGAAATAAATAGTTGTGGCTATTATTAGAGAAATAGCTTCGTTCCTAGACTTCTTTGCTCAGTCAAGCTTCCTTGTTCCTTAGTGTAGTCTCGGTCCATAGTTTCAGACTCCGTTCCAACTAGCCAGCCTACCTAGTTTATATCCACAGTTGACGTGACTCCGTACCGACGCCTTTCCCTTTGAAGACGGCTAAGTGACTTCGTAACCTTAACGTACTTTCGTACTTTCGTACTTTCTGACTATATCATACTGCCAATATCATAGTCCTTTCTTTTGTCTAGCTTTCGTCCCTTGGCCTCCTTCCTGACTTTTTCAGAGAGGCCCTTTACGACTATAAAGAAGAGTGGGTTGTTCCCTTTTGTCAACTTAGCAATTTAATACTCAATACTAAAGTCAAGGCATCATTCTGAGCTGTAAGGAGGCAAGCAAATGAAGAGGGAGGCATTAAGGGCTGACTACATGAAGCAAAGCTTCGTAGACTCGACAAGTCGCTTATAGAATGCGACTACTAAGTGTTCAGACTTTCCACTTCATTGAAGAAGGGAGGGAAGCTAGGCTTAGCGAGCTTTCTACCGTCCGACCACTACATAAGCCACTGGGGGAGAAAGCTCTTTGAGCTCCCCTTCATTCGTTGCTAAGCCAAGGTCCTAGGTCTCCGAGTCAGCCAGCGCTTTTTCGAAGAATCTTGCACTCATGGGCATACAGCCTGGCAGGCCTTCCCTTTCTCCCGGAGCTTCATGGGCGTTGCCCCGTTCCCCAATCAGATAGATGTTTGGATGTGAGCTATACTCTGCGAGGAGCCAAACGGGCGTATGGCCTTCTTGCCATTTGACCTCTCTTCCCGTGTGACTAGGAATGCTTAGTGACAACCTCTCAATTGTCACCACCTGGCCTTTCTTGCTACCACGGTAGCCCGCCCCTAGTGTGGTCAGCACCAATCGTGTTCGGGTCATGAAGCTTACACTCATTCACATTGGTTCATCCAGCTATGCCCCGGGCCTTTTGCTCTTTCTTCTAATGTCAAAGGTGGCCGACCATTCGTCAACCCCCAGGAATCTGCTTGACATCTCAACGGCGGGGTTGGATACCCCCATCCGATCGAAATTCCATTTTAGCCCTAAGATAATGGGGAGCTTTTCTAGGTGGGTCGCTTCGTGCAAGACATTGCTTAGGACCAACGGGTCACACGACAGGTGCACGATTGACTTTCCATGCTCCATCCTTCGGTCCTTCGCCTATCGGCTTGGCAGGCAAGCTAGCTGGATCCATCTCCGTGACTCGGTTTTTCTTGCACGTTCTTCAAACGTCCAGATTAGGGTTTTCGAATTAGGGATTCGATTTTCAGCACTCTTTTACTGTTTGATGCACTCCGTTTCTTCAAAATTCTATTCTAAATCATCAAGCCTAATTATTCCTCACGAAAGTTTCGAAAAATGTCGACTGTGACTCGATTTTAAGAACGTCCCAGATTAGGGTTTACGAATTAGGGATTCGATTTTAAGAACTCTTTTACTGTTTTATGCACCCGGTTTCTTAAAAATTCTATTCTCAGTCATCATGTCTAATCATTCCTCACAAAAGTTTCGAAAAATGTCGAACGTGAATCGGTTTTTGTAGCACATTCTTCAAACGTCCACGATTAGGGTTTCGAATTAGGATTTCGATTTTCTGCACACTTTTACTGTTTTATGCACTCCGTTTCAACGAAATTCTATTCTAAATTATCAAGCCTACTCATTCCTCACAAAAGTTTCGAAAAATGTCGTCCGTGACTCGATTTTTATTGCACGTTCAAGCCTACTCATTCCTCACAAAAGTTTCGAAAAATGTCGTCCGTGACTCGATTTTTATTGCACGTTCATCATACGTCATTCCTCACAAAAGTTTCGAAAAATGTCGTCCGTGACTCGATTTTTATTGCACGTTCATCATACGTCCCAGATTAGGGTTTCCAAATAAGGGATTCGATTTTACGCACTCTTTTACTGTTTTATGCACTCTGTTTCTTCGAAATTCTATTCTAAATCATCATGCCTAATCATTCCTCACAAAATTTCGAAAAATGTCGACCGTGACTCGGTTTTTCTAGCACGTTCTTCAAACGTCCAAGATTAGGGTTTTCGAATTAGGATTTCGATTTTCAGCACTCTTTTACTGTTTTATGCACTCCGTTTCAACGAAATTCTATTCTAAATTATCAAGCCTACTCATTCCTCACAAAAGTTTCAAAAAATGCCATCCGTGATTCGGTTTTTGTAGCACGTTCTTCATACGTCCCAGATTTGGGTTTCCAAATAAAGGATTTGATTTTAAGCACTCTTTTACTGTTTTATGCACGCCGTTTCTTCGAAATTCTATTGTAAATCATCTAGCTTAAGCATTCTTCAAAAAAGTACCGAAAACCGTCAACCGTGACTCGGTTTTTCTTGCACGTTCTTCAAACGTCCAGATTAGGGTTTCCGAATTTGGGATTCGATTTTCAGCACTCTTTTACTGTTTGATGCACTCCGTTTCTTAAAAATTCTATTCTAAATCATCAAGCCTAATTATTCCTCACGAAAGTTTCGAAAAATGTCGACTGTGACTCGTATTTTCTAGCACGTTCTTCAAACGTCCCAGATTAGGGTTTCCGAATTAGGGATTCGATTTTAAGAACTCTTTTACTGTTTTATGCACCCAGTTTCTTAAAAATTCTATTCTCAGTCATCATGTCTAATCATTCCTCACAAAAGTTTCGAAAAATGTCGAACGTGAATCGGTTTTTGTAGCACATTCTTCAAACGTCCACGATTAGGGTTTCGAATTAGGATTTCGATTTTCTGCACACTTTTACTGTTTTATGCACTCCGTTTCAACGAAATTCTATTCTAAATTATCAAGCCTACTCATTCCTCACAAAAGTTTCGAAAAATGTCGTCCGTGACTCGATTTTTATTGCACGTTCTTCATACGTCCCAGATTAGGGTTTCCAAATAAGGGATTCGATTTTACGCACTCTTTTACTGTTTTATGCACTCTGTTTCTTCGAAATTCTATTCTAAATCATCATGCCTAATCATTCCTCACAAAATTTTTTATGCACTCTGTTTCTTCGAAATTCTATTCTAAATCATCATGCCTAATCATTCCTCACAAAATTTCGAAAAATGTCGACCGTGACTCGGTTTTTCTAGCACGTTCTTCAAACGTCCAAGATTAGGGTTTTCGAATTAGGATTTCGATTTTCAGCACTCTTTTACTGTTTTATGCACTCCGTTTCAACGAAATTCTATTCTAAATTATCAAGCCTACTCATTCCTCACAAAAGTTTCAAAAAATGCCATCCGTGATTCGGTTTTTGTAGCACGTTCTTCATACGTCCCAGATTTGGGTTTCCAAATAAAGGATTTGATTTTAAGCACTCTTTTACTGTTTTATGCACGCCGTTTCTTCGAAATTCTATTGTAAATCATCTAGCTTAAGCATTCTTCAAAAAAGTACCGAAAAACGCCGTTTCTTCGAAATTCTATTGTAAATCATCTAGCTTAAGCATTCTTCAAAAAAGTACCGAAAAACGTCAACCGTGACTCGGTTTTTCTTGCACGTTCTTCAAACGTCCAGATTAGGGTTTCCGAATTTGGGATTCGATTTTCAGCACTCTTTTACTGTTTGATGCACTCCGTTTCTTAAAAATTCTATTCTAAATCATCAAGCCTAATTATTCCTCACGAAAGTTTCGAAAAATGTCGACTATGACTCGGATTTTCTAGCACGTTCTTCCAACGTCCCAGATTAGGGTTTCCGAATTAGGGATTCGATTTTAAGAACTCTTTTACTGTTTTATGCACCCAGTTTCTTAAAAATTCTATTCTCAGTCATCATGTCTAATCATTCCTCAAAAAAGTTTCGAAAAATGTCGACCGTGAATCGGTTTTTCTAGCTCGTTCTTCAAACGTCCACAATTAAGGTTTCCAAATAAGGGATTCGATTTTAAGGTTTCCAAATAAGGTAATCCGAATCTTATTCCCCTTGTAGTGACTCGGTTTTTGTAGCACGTTCTTCATACGTCCCAGATTAGGGTTTCCAAATAAGGGATTCGATTTTAAGCACTCTTTTACTGTTTTATAAACTCCGTTACTTCGAAATTCTATTGTAAATCATCTAGCTTAAGCATTCTTCAAAAAAGTATCGAAAAACGTCGACCGTGACTCGGTTTTTCTTGCACGTTCTTCAAAAGTTCAGATTAGGATTTTCGAATTAGGGATTCGATTTTCAGCACTCTTTTACTGTTTGATGCACTCCGTTTCTTAAAAATTCTATTCTAAATCATCAAGCCTAATTATTCCTCACGAAAGTTTCGAAAAATGTCGACTGTGACTCGGATTTTCTAGCACGTTCTTCAAACGTCCCAGATTAGGGTTTCCGAATTGGGGATTCGATTTTAAGAACTCTTTTATTGTTTTATGCACCTAGTTTCTTAAAAATTCTATTCTCAGTCATCATGTCTAATCATTCCTCACAAAAAATTTGAAAAATGTCGACCGTGACTCGGTTTTTGTAGCACGTTCTTCAGACGTCCACGATTAGGATTTCGATTTTCAGCACTCTTTTACTGTTTTATGCACTCCGTTTCAACGAAATTCTATTCTAAATTATCAAGCCTACTCATTCCTCTCAAAAGTTGCGAAAAATGCCGTCTGTGACTCGGTTTTTGTAGCACGTTCTTCATACGTCCCAGATTAGGGTTTCCAAATAAGGGATTCGATTTTACGCATTCTTTTACTGTTTTATGCACTCTGTTTCTTCGAAATTCTATTCTAAATCATCATGCCTAATCATCCTCACAAAATTTCGAAAAATGTCGACCGTGACTCGGTTTTTCTAGCACGTTCTTCAAACGTCCAAGATTAGAGTTTCCGAATTAGGATTTCGATTTTCAAGTCTTTTACTGTTTTATGCACTCCGTTTCAACGAAATTCTATTCTAAATTATCAAGCCTACTCATTCCTCACAAACGTTTCAAAAAATGCCATCCGTGACTCGGTTTTTGCAGCACGTTCTTCATACGTCCCAGATTAGGGTTTCCAAATAAGGGATTCGATTTTACGCATTCTTTTACTTTTTTATGCACTCTGTTTCTTCGAAATTCTATTCTAAATCATCATGCCTAATCATTCTTCACAAAATTTCGAAAAATGTCGACCGTGACTCGGTTTTTCTAATCTTGGACTTTTGAATAACGTGCTTGAAAAACCGAGTCACGGTCGACATTTTTCGAAACTTTTGTGAGGAAAGATTATGCTTGATTATTTAGAATAGAATTTCGAAGAAACAGAGTGCATAAAACAGTAAAAGAGTGCTTAAAATAGAATCCCTTATTTAATAACCCCAATCTGGGACGTATGAAGAACATGCTACAAAAACCGAGTCACGGACGACATTTTTCGAAACTTTTGTGAGGAATGATTAAGCTTGATAATTTAGAATAGAATTTCGTTGAAACGGAGTGCATAAAACAGTAAAAGAGTGCTGAAAATCGAA
>NW_019268637.1:56438-56718 GCF_002738365.1 Cucurbita moschata
GGGATTCGATTTTCAGCACTCTTTTACTGTTTGATGCACTCCGTTTCTTAAAAATTCTATTCTAAATCATCAAGCCTAATTATTCCTCACGAAAGTTTCGAAAAATGTCGACTGTGACTCGGATTTTCTAGCACGTTCTTCAAATGTCGCAGATTAGGGTTTCCGAATTAGGGATTCGATTTTAAGAACTCTTTTACTGTTTTATGCACCCAGTTTCTTAAAAATTCTATTCTCAGTCATCATGTCTAATCATTCCTCACAAAAAATTTGAAAAATGTCG
>NW_019268637.1:56730-60134 GCF_002738365.1 Cucurbita moschata
TCTTGCTTGTGGAGTGATTCGAATCTCAAACAAGTGTTTGAGATATTTGATCAACAAGAATCATTGAAGCTAGACATGATCGATCTTGCTTCTGGAGTGATTCGAATCTCAAACAAAGTGTTCTTGGCTTGAGATATTCGATCGACAAGGTAATCCGAATCTTATTCCCCTTGTATTGATTCCTTATTTTATCACCGTTTCTTCGAAATTCTATTATAAATCATCAAGCCTAATCATTCATTAAAAAAGTTTCGAAAAACGTCGACCGTGACTCAGTTTTTCAAGCACGTTCTTCAAACGTCCAGATTAGGGTTTCCGAATAAGGGATTCGATTTTCAGCACTCTTTTACTGTTTTATGCACTCCGTTTCAACGAAATTCTATTCTAAATTATCAAGCTTAATCATTCCTCACAAAAGTTTCGAAAAATGTCGTCCGTGACTCGGTTTTTGTAGCATGTTCTTCATACGTCCCAGATTGGGGTTATTAAATAAGGGGTTCTATTTTAAGCACTCTTTTACTGTTTTATGCACTCTGTTTCTTCGAAATTCTATTCTAAATAATCAAGCATAATCTTTCCTCACAAAAGTTTCGAAAAATGTCGACCGTGACTCGGTTTTTCAAGCACGTTATTCAAAAGTCCAAGATTAGGGTTTCTGAATGAGGGATTCGATTTTAAGAACTCTATTACTGTTTTATGCACTCCGTTTCTTCAAAATTCTATTATAAATCATCAAGCCTAACCATTCTTCAGAAAAGTTTCGAAAAACGTCGACCGTGACTCGGTTTTTCTAGCACGTTCTTCAAACGTCCAGATTAGGGTTTCCGAATTATGGATTCGATTTTCAACACTCTTTTACTGTTTTATGCACTCCGTTTCTTCGAAATTCTATTCTAAATGATCAAGCCTAATCATTCCTTATAATTCTTCACAAAAGTTTCGAAAAACGTCGAACGTGACTCGATTTTTCTAGCACGTTATTCAAACGTCCGAGATTAGGGTTTCCGAATTAGGGATTCGATTTTTCAGCATTCTTTTACTATTTTATGCACTCCGTTTCTTTGAAATTCGATTCTAAATCATCAAGCCTAATCATTTTTCACAAAAGTTTTGAAAAACGTCGACCGTGACCTTGTTTTTCTAGCACGTTCTTCAAACGTCCGAGATTAGGGTTTCTTTATTAGGGATTCGATTTTAAGCACTCTTTTACTGTTTTAGGCACTCCGTTTCTTCGAAATTCTATTATAAATCATCAAGCCGAATCATTCTTCAAAAAAGTTTCGTTAAACGTCGACCGTGACTCGGCTTTTCTAGCACATTCTTCAAACGTCCAAGATTAGGGTTTTCGAATTAGGAATTCGATTTTCAGCACTCTTTTACTATTTTATGCACTCTGTTTCAACGAAATTCTATTCTAAATCATCAAGCCTGCTCATTCCTCACAAAAGTTTCGAAAAATTTTGTCCGTAACTCGGTTTTTGCAGCACGTTCTTCATACGTCCCAGATTAGGGTTTCCAAATAAGGGATTCGATTTTAAGCACTCTTTTACTGTTTTATGCACTCCGTTTCTTCGAAATTCTATTACAAATCATCAAGCCTAATCATTCTTCAAAAAAGTTTCGAAAAACGTCGACCGTGACTCGGGTTTTCTAGCACGTTCTCCAAATGTCCATATTAGGGTTTTCCGAATTTGGGATTCGATTTTCAGCACTCTTTTACTGTTTTATGCACTCCGTTTCTTCAAAATTCTATTCTAAATCATCAAGCCTAATCATTCCTAATCATTCTTCAAAAAAGTTTCGAAAAAGGTCGAACGTGACTCGGTTTTTCTAGCACATTATTCAAACGTCCGAGATTAGGGTTTCCGAATTAGGGATTCGATTTTTTAGCACTCTTTCACTGTTTTATGCATTCCGTTTCTTCGAAATTCGATTCTAAATCATCAAGCCTAATCGTTTTTCACAAAAGTTTTGAAAAACGTCGACCGTGACCTTGTTTTTCTACCACGTTCTTCAAACGTTCGAGATTAGAATTTCTTTATTAGGGATTCGATTTTAAGCACTCTTTTACTGTTTTAGGCACTCCGTTTCTTTGAAATTCTATTATAAATCATCAAGCCGAATCATTCTTCAAAAAAGTTTCGTTAAACGTCAACCGTGACTCGGTTTTTCTAGCACGTTCTTCAAACGTCCAGATTAGGGTTTCCGAATTTGGGATTCGATTTTCAACACTCTATTACTATTTTATGCACTCCGTTTCTTCGAAATTCTATTCTAAATCATCAAGCCTAATCATTCCTAATCATTCTTCACAAAAGTTTCGAAAAACGACCAACCTCACTCCGTTTTTCTAGCACGTTATTCAAACGTCCGAGATTAGGGTTTCCGAATTAGGGATTCGATTTTTCAGCACTCTTTTACTGTTTTATGCACTCCGTTTCTTCGAATTTCGATTCTAATTCATCAAGCCTAATTATTTTTCACAAAAGTTTGGAAAAACGTCGACCGTGACCTTGTTTTTCTACCACGTTCTTCAAACGTCCGAGATTAGGGTTTCTTTATTAGGGATTCGATTTTAAGCACTCTTTTACTATTTCATGCACTCCGTTTCTTCGAAATTCTATTATAAATCATCAAGCCGAATCATTCTTCAAAAAAATTTCGTTAAACATCAACCGTGACTCAGTTTTTCTAGCACGTTCTTCAAACGTCCGAGATTAGGGTTTCCGAATTAGGGATTCGATTTTCAGCACTCTTTTACTGTTTTATGCACTCCGTTTCAACGAAATTCTATTCTAAATCATCAAGCCCACTCATTCCTCACAAAAGTTTCGAAAAATTTCGTTCGTGACTCAGTTTTTGTAGCACGTTCTTCATACGTCCCAGATTAGGGTTTCCAAACAAGGTATTCGATTTTAAGCACTCTTGTACTGTTTTAGGCACTCCGTTTCTTCGAAATTCTATTATAAATCATCAAGCCTAATCATTCTTCAAAAAATATACAAAAAACGTCGACCGTGACTCGGTTTTTCTAGCACGTTCTTCAAACGTCCATCTTAGGGTTTCCAAATTTGGGATTCGATTTTCAGCACTCTTTTACTGTTTTATGCACTCCGTTTCTTCGAAATTCTATTCTAAATCATCAAGCCTAATCATTCCTAATCATTCTTCACATAAGTTTCGAAAAAGGTCTAACGTGACTCGGTTTTTTTAGCACGTTATTCAAACGTCCGAGATTAGGGTTTCCGAATTAGGGATTCGATTTTTCAGCACTCTTTTTGATATGAACCAAGAGACATCAATCATACAATATGCTTCAATGAAGATGTGGAGAAAAGGTTATCAAAATAATCAAAAGATGTTTCAATTCATGCTACATTGAAGAAGAATAAAGTTTGATTGTT